>NW_015386244.1:0-145446 GCF_001527695.2 Protobothrops mucrosquamatus | reverse complement strand
GAGAAGTTGAAATTGACTGATTGAACCTTTTTTTTTTTTTTTGCACACGGTGGAGGCCTAAAGCGAACAGGTTTTATAAAACCCAGCTGAAGGCCTAGGACTGGGGCGATGGCGCGCATGCCCACAGAGAGGGCTCTGAGTGCCACCTCTGGCACCCGTGCCATAGGTTCGCCACCACTGGGCTAGAGGATCTTCTAGAAAATTATGAGGCAGATGCTAAGAAATTTTTGATTAATGAGATTTAGAAAATGTATCACTTGCATAGGATTCCAAGGTTTTTTTTCTACAAGTGGAAGGAATTATGAATATAAATCTAAATTTCAGCCATTGTGGCCAAACAATGAATGGTAGATATTAAGCCAGGGTCCCCAATCTCCAGGCTGCAGCCCACTAGTGAACTGGACTGTGCAAGCAGTGGGCGAGCACATACGTGCAGTTCCTTGGGCATGAGTGGCAGGCGCTTGACCTCGTGCGCAAAGCTTCATTGGTGCAAGCGGCACACATGCGCGCATGCTGCATACACAAATGGAGCTATGTGCACTTGCACATACGCCTGCCACTCATACAGAATCATTCCCTCTCCCCCCTACACTGGGCCGCCAAGCCGGAAAGGCTGGGGACTGCTGTATTAAGCCATATGTGGAAAGAATATCTTTGCTCAGGTTTTGATGATATGCCAATTTGTTCAAATATAATAAAACCAGCTTAATACATGATTAAACATTTTTGAATAATTTGTAATCCATAGCTAAACATTCTTCAGCATTTCAGTCTTCCACTAGTTGAGTAGTCTTCAAATTATGTATCTGTGTGCTACTGATGGACACTGAAGACTAAGCTATCATTAATTATTCCAGTACATCTTGTTTTGTTCTTTTTGTCCAGAATGCCTTAATTGTAGATTAAGCAACTCTTAATTATTTTCTGCTAAAGATTATTCACAGTTCTGCAGGCTATGAAGACAACAGTTCCTTTGTCCAGTATTTACATAACTTTGAACTATCTTTTCAGTGGAGTCCTTTTCAGTTCCTCTCTTTTAACAATCAGTCAAGCGTTGGAAAAAGGAAGCTGCAGTAATGGGTGATTAGTGACAGGTGGAAGTGTACACAAGAGCTAAAAATAAAATACTAACCTCTTTTCTCTGACTCTTGCTTATGCGTTGGAAGCAAGAAAATGTATTTTTGTTGTTTTCTTTATCATATTTCACTATTTGTGACAAATAGCATAGTTTCCAATGCTTTGTATTTCACTGGCTGTATTTTGCATAACATAATTTGACCCAATTAGCCACCCCTCCAATTAAAAGACTCGCATGCACTAGAATTGCACAATCTCTGGCAGCCCAATCAAACGGGCAATTTCTGAGCCCTCCCAGGCATCAAAACCAATCTTGCAATGTTGCCACTTTCCTGGGTTTCCATTCCTTTTGGCAGAATTTCTTGCTGAAATAAAAAATCTATGGTAACCTCATTGTGGGTCAGTACTACTGTGGATGGAGTGACTGGGTTTATCAATCCCTTTCGGCCTTTTTTCCATGCTGCATGTTACCACAGGAGTGTAAAATAAATAAATAAATAAATAAATAAATAAATAAATAAATAAAACCAGGCGTTGTGTTCTTAATGAAGACGCATTTTGTAGTGCCTGAAACATTTTGTCTTTATTCTTAAGAGAGTTTGGGCGACCAGTTATCTGAGAAATCAAATATTTTCATAATGTAAATTATATGGAAGCAGTTGTTTTAGTTCCAAGCAACCCTGAAGCTAGAAATAACTCCTCTTGTCTATATCAGTTAACTAGATGAGATGAGGTAAGACAAGACAAGATGATTGGCATGTAAATTTAATGCAATATTTTGTGTGTTTTAGCAGAGAACCTATGAACTGTATTGTGGATCACTCGGCTCAAGACCTGAGTCCATCATCCTCTAAAATAGTGTACATCCTCTAAAATAGTTGTCATTTTTCAATCTTGCTTTTTATGCAATTTCCACATTGACAGGCCACATCAGCTAGAAGATTTAATATGATATGCCAATAACAGCATATGCTATAGAAATGCCTGAGTGAAATCTATGTAAGCCTGGCACAGACCCAGATAATTAAATTAACAGTACAATTTCACTTTGAAGAAGATCCCCATGCTGCACTAATCACATGGGATTCTTGAGAAAACATACAATTTTTTCCAGTACCTGGTCTCCTGTTGAGCCTTACTCTAAGGAAGTTTGCAAAAGGAAGTGGTTGATTTCATATTGCCTAAATTGCCTGTTTCTAAATATTTCCCTCAAGGCCATCTCCATTGCTCTCTGCCCACAGGTGCAAAATAGAAATAGAAAAAATAGACTATGGTTTGAAATGTTTTTATTCTTGCATTTCATTTTTGATGTTCTAAGCTAAAATTATAATCTCTCTCTCACACACACATACACACTTTTGCTTTTGTTGTTTGTAGGCATTAATCCTTTGTTCAATACATAGAACTTCAAAATGGCTATAAAATCAATATAATTAACAGTAAATAGAGAACAGAGAACAGAGAAAAAGGATCATGGTGGTTAGCTGTAAATAATATATTGTGCACTACATGCCTCATGTTACCAGATAAACCATATGTAGTATTTAAGTCAGGAACTGACATATCAGCTGTACCAAAATGTGTAATAAAATGTGCTGCAGGTCATCGTTTCTGAATCTTAAAGAAAAGTAGCAATATATTGCCACCTTCTGGACAATAGTGAAGTCATTATATAACAACTCTAGCTAGGAATTGAAATTACCTGAAAATAAATCCATGTGGATATTTTATTTTTTATTTAATTGTTTATTAATTTTTATGCCATCATTCTCCCTTACAAGGGGACTCTGGGTGGCTTACCGTTATAAATGTGTTTCAAAATAAATATTCTGAAGACCCAATGGAAGAAAATGCCACTGTATTCAATAATATTGATGACTGACTATTGATTTGTTGAAGTAGAGCTCTTGTTATTAGTTCCATCTCAACTCCCAATACTTTGTTTCATTCGATTCAGGGTGATAATTCTATCATATAAACATTTTGCCTTTTAAACAAAATTCAGTTACCATACCTGAAAGATGTGTTGTTTAAGTGAAGGGACTTGGAGTGCTTTCACTTTACAGGATTGTATCAGTTGGGTGTAAACCAGGGGTCTTCAAACTTGGCCCTTTTATGACTTGTGGACTTCAACTCCCAGAATTCCTCAGCCAGGCATGCTGGCTGAGGAATTCTAGAGTTGAAGTCCACAAGTCCTAAAAGGGCCAAGTTTGAAGATCCCTGGCATAAACCATGTAAGATAGGTGGTCCCTCATAGCCAGGCACTGTGACCTAAGAGTCTTTTGGTTTTGGTTTTTTTTGTAATAACAAATACCTTGAAATACATACAGAAATGCACTGGCACCTAATGTAGCTCACAGAACAGAGGTGTAATATGATCCAGCTCATCACTGCTCTCATCACTGAATTCTGGATCAATTGAAATCTCCAAGTGATCCTCAAAGGTAGCTTGATGTAGAATGTGTTACAGTAGTTGTGCTGTAAGGTCACAAGACATGAGTGTCTAGAGCAGGGGTAGGCAACCTTAGCTCTTTTATGACTCGTGGACTTCAACTCCCAGAATTCCTGAGCCAGGTTCAGGTTCAGCAGCCATCTGTTCTTCAAGCAGGAGCTATGAGTCCAAGAGAATCCCAAGTTGTGCACACCAATCTGACTAGGGATGTAACTCCATAAGTAAAGATAGAAGATTGGGACAAAACTTCAAGAGCTTCACTTGGCCAGCTTGGGGTTAATTGTTGTGATTCCTTGCCAGCCTGTGGATCCGGCAGCTGAGTTTGAGGACTCAGATGAGAAGGAGGGGCCTGAAGTGACATTAGAGTCAGAGGATGGCTCTGAGGAGCTCCAAGACTCACAATCTGACGAGGAGCCTGGGCCCTCTACTCGCGCTCAGGCTGAGACACAGCTGTGCTGGGAGTCTGAGTTGGACAGTGACGAAGCACAGCTGGGAAATATCCAGGATGCACGACAGGGCAGGCAAGAAAAGAGACCAGGACAGAGGAATGCAATGGGGCAGCTCCAAAGGCAAAGGAGTAGGCATTAGGAAAGCCATGCCTTGGCTGCATAATACAAGGGAAGGTGTGGGAGGTGCTGGTTGCCAAAGGCAACCGTTCGTGTTGAGGATCAAATTTCTGTGAACTGTGTTTGTTTGCCTTGGACATTGACTCAGGTCTGTGAATAATAAAAGGGGGTTGGGTTTTTCCTGCCGTTCCTGCCTGCTTGATTGGAAGAGGGGATTCTCCTTGTGAGCATAACAAGGACTCACATGGATACTGATGCCAAATCTCAAACTGGCCTATGCCTCCACACAGTGATTTCCTTTCAGGGGTAGTCAACCTTGGCTCTTTTATGACTCGTGGACTTCAACTCCCAGAATTCCTGAGCCAGCTAAGCTGGCTCAGGAATTCTGGGAATTGAAGTCCACGAGTCATAAAAGAGCCAAGGTTGACTACCCCTGCTTTAGATGTTAAATAGAAGGGGAGAAAATGTGGAGGCCTGTGTCACCTCACAAAGGAGGGACTTCTTCATCCCACCAACACTAGTTGGGTAGAATTGACCATGAAAGAAGGAAGTGCACCTCTATAAAATGATGAGTCCAATTCCCATATTCACCAAAAAATATTTGCTAGGACTTCCAATGAAGTGGCAGTACATATACACACCATAGCAGTGAAGCTGGAGGCAATCTTTAAAGCAGCCATAGAAGACTTAAGACAGAGAGCTCTATGAAGCACCATCTTTGAATGCTTTGCACTGCTTTGGTAGCCATGTAGCATAACCTCCAATCTCTCCACCTTACCCCTCCCATTTATCCATAGCAGCTACTGTATATTTAATTATTTAGGCAGCTAATTTCTATCTGTAATTGTGAAATTTCAGAGAAATGGAATTCAGAAAGTAGAGAGACTAGTCCAGTTCTGTCTGCCTGTAAGTAAAATAAATACAGCAATTGTTCAAAACACTGGTGGCAGATGGTAACACAAATAGCTTTGCAGTGCTGGGTGAGTTAAGCATCTCTCGGAGAACAGGAATATATATATTTTTGTAGTCAAAGATTTAAATAATAGAATTTCAATACCGTGTTTCCCCGAAAATAAGATTGGGTTTTATAGTATTTTTTTCCTCCAAAAGACGCATTAGGGATTATTTTCCGGTTAGGGCTTATATTCGGGGAAATACGATGCTAAATGTGTCCGTCTGGCTGACAATCTTAACTGGAGCTTATTTTTGGGGGTGGGGCTTATATTACAAGCGTGGAAAATCACACTAGGATTTATTTTTCGGTTGGGTCTTATTTTGGGGGAAACACGGTACTCGCTGAACTGTAGTTCAGTGGTTTCAGACTACAGCAAGTGTTTCTCAGCCTTGGCAATTTTAAGATGCGTGGACTTCAACTCCCAGTTTTCCCCAGCCAGCCAAGGATGAGAAACCCTGGGTTACAGAATGACTTCAAAATAAAGTCAGCAATTTCTTCCTGGCTGTCCAAAGATCACACAATCGGCTGCTATGTGAGTCACTGAAATGAATGCCAAGAATCCCAGGCAACCTGTGGCTTCCTGGGTTGTGCCCAGTGGTGGGATTCAGCCAGTTCACACCCTTTGGCAGAACCGGTAGCTATTTTTTTGTTGCCCAGGCCCAGAATGGACTTCTGGAAGCGGCATCCACACAGAGAACTGGTTGTTCACATATTTGAATCCCACCATTGGTTGTGCCTTAACATCGGACAGCTTTCTTTGACTGCATCAAGACACATTTACTTTAGTTCGAAACAATAATAAAAAGCAGAATTAATCATTCTTTAAACATTTTTTACTCTTTTCTTCTATCTAATAACCAAGGAAACGTACCCCAGAAACTCCAGTATCTACAAAAATCACAAAACAATATAATCCATTAAAACCAATACTTACGTTAATAAATGGAACAGTGAAATAATAAACAAGCAAACACAAACAAACTTACCATCATCTCGATCAGTGAAATATAAAGCTGTACTTCAGAATAATGCTTTGTATCTGTGTAACTAGAAATTCATGGTGCAACTATGGTTGTAAGCCAGGAGATGCCACTCTTGGTACAACTTCCATTGTGCCTCCTCTCAACAGAGTTGCAAAGGGAAATATGATCATGACATTAGTTTCATACACACACATGTACATGATTTGTTTGCAGGTATGATGTCCCCACTTACCAATACCCATTTGATGCTGATCTCTCTAAATTATTCATTTCAATTGCCTCACTTGTTTTATCTAAAAAGATTGAACGCTAATAATGTAATCAGCTGGAGCAATTGGCAACTGTGAAAGAGACAATGCATGTAAAGGAAAATCCATACAATTATTAGTAAAGATGGTAGCGGTTTCCATAAATATGTGCATGCTTCATGGAAGGGGCTAGCAAAGTGACTGAGAAGCTATTCTCTACACCAGTGGTGGCAAACCTATGGCACGTGTGCCAGAGGCGGCACTCAGAGCCCTTTCTGTGGGCACGTGCGCTGTTGTCCCAGTACTGCCTCCCGCTGTAGACCCCTCCTCACCAGCAGCCCCTCTGGAGGAGAGTCGCCCCCGGGTGCAGCCCACGTGGACCAACACAGTCAAGGACATGGGAGCTGGGCAGCAGGGACAAAACTTCACCCTTGTGCCCCGTCGCACGCAGATGATGCTGCGGGGCGGGGGCGGAAGGCATGGCTGCTATGGTGCTGCAGGGCCACCTGGGCGATCTGCGGCGGGCCGTGGAGGTGGTAGGTGGTCCTGCGGGTGGTGGGGCGGGAGGAAGGGTGGGGAGCAGAGTGGGGGTGGGGTGGGCAGCGGAGAGGAGGGTGGGGGTGGGGCGATTTTTGGGCACTCGGTGTCTAAAAGGTTCGCCATCACTGCTCTACACTTTGTATTTTTTAATTAAAGGAAAGAGATAAAGTGAGACAGGCCACTTTTGATCTTTTCTAGGGTCTGCAGACCAGATCAGTCTTTCTCAGATGATGATGATGATGATGATGATGATGATTACTACTATTATTATTTTAGAAAGAAGTGAAAAGGAAAACTAATCTCTGATTGTTGGTATTAAACAACAATTTAACATTTTCTAATTGTTGGTTAGACAGTATTAGCTTACTCAATTTTGTTTTCTCCCCATAAAGAGATGGAAGAGAAACATGAGTTCTGATGAAGAAAGATTTAGTGCTTGCAAACTTTCACATATATTACTTATACTTTTGCAAAAGTAGTCTTCAGTTTACCTGTTGAGTAAAGAAATGTGAGACAAAAAGTACGGTAAATAATAAATAATCCGACAGTGTTTAGCTAAAATGTGAATATTTCCAATAGGTTTTAGAGTTTCTTAGTCTTTTATCTATACTTCTTTCTTGAAAAGTAGGCTTTCTGATGTTTGAATGTTTATTATTTTTTTAAGTTATGGTTGTAAATTTAACTGCATTATAAATTGCAATTTAGTGCTTAGTGAGCCTTTTTTTTAGTGCCAGCTGTTGGTGGAAAAATGAGGTAAATAAATGCATTCCTAAGTGAGGCACATGGAATGGTTTTGTGTTTATTTTTAATTAAAATATTATGTTTGTTGGAATATTTTGAAGCTGATCTCAACCCTCCAGAGGGGACTTACATAATTAATATCAAAATAAAGTGTACCAGCACTTAAACTTTCCTATTACAGCAATTAGAGGGGGGAAAAAACCAAAGCAAAACAAAATAACAAGAAGAGCTATCTTATTAGGGACCCAATCTAAAACACAAGAGAAGGAAAATGCAATAAAAAAAAATAAGGTAAGCACAACACCAGATAAAGTTTTAAAATGGCTCCATCGTCATGAAGAAAATAGTAAGTCCCCTGTGTCCTCTTGCTCATTCAGAGAATGCAGGATGACCCGCTCCATTTATAGAAATATTCTGGAGAAGGGATGGAAACCTCTCTTAGAGATGAGCTGGATCCAACAACAAGCTGAACACAAAAGATTGAGATACAGCTCACACTTGATACACTGACTAGCCAAGGAAATGACGAGAAGGAAATTGTTCCCTGTCTCAGGAAACATGTGGCAACGCAAGATAAGGGAAACAGTTGCTAATTTGAGTATAAAAGCAGGAAATCTGATACACTGATTTCCTTTCATGCAAACAGAAACAAGTTTGGGGAATGTGTTAACGAATTTTTTCGTTTTCCCAAATCAAAATTCTAATACACTCCCCATTTACTCTGAATACAACACTTCTTAAAATTGCCTTCTTTGTCCATCTTGAATGCTATGGATAACAACGGCACAAGCCCTGAGAACTTCTGGCCCCCCAATTTCTGGAGTAAGTATCCTAGTTGACTTGTTTCTTATACAAACAATGTGGATAAAAATATTTTCTATATCATATGCTTCTCTGAATTCTCTCTGCTAGGCAATTAAATGGTATCCAGCATAGATAGTGTATTCAGTATAAACCAGACTATTTTATGATAAAAAAATAAAAGCATTTGCAAAGTAGATTTTTTTTTTTAACATTGCTATCCCACTTTTTGGAGTAATAATAATGACAACAATCGTAAACTGGCCAGATATTGGCAAATTACCAGTCTTTTATTAAGCTCAATTTGTTTCTAGATATAAATATGTCACTAACCTTCAAGGGACATTTCATGCTGACAGCACAAAAAAGCAGGATTGCTACTTTCCTGTTCATTAGATCTACCGAGGTGAATCCAGTAGAGAAGTAGGCTATTTTTTTGCCCACAAACTAAGAGCCTAAACTGAAAACTATAAAAATAATGGAATATTTTGAGTTGCAATCTTGTTTTTTAAGGCAGGGATAATATGTGATATTCTTAGGCATCCTCATTACTGTTATTCTTTCTCTGCCTTTATCCAACCGGCGTGGCACCAGCTGGCACTTTTGTTCAAGAAGGTATTGTCGTTGTTTGTTTTGGAAAGTATGGCCACATTTCTCGGTTACTGGGCCCACCTATTGATTTATTCCAGCTGCTTCGTTGCTCTTATACTGTGTTCTGCCTTTTGTTGTCCTGGGCAAAGATCAGACAG
The DNA here is from genome assembly GCF_001527695.2 of Protobothrops mucrosquamatus. Lineage (NCBI taxonomy): Eukaryota > Metazoa > Chordata > Lepidosauria > Squamata > Viperidae > Protobothrops > Protobothrops mucrosquamatus. Next base: position 136,334 of record NW_015386244.1, on the reverse strand, counting down.
AAACAGGCAAGGAAGTTGTGGGCTGGTGATCCAGAACCACACTGCCCTGTCTTTGCCAGTCTTGGGAACCTGTAAAGAGATGGATATTTAGATAGGATGTTCGATGCATAAAGTGGCCAGTGAATGTGCTCTTACTACAAATAATATTGATTAGTGGTCATGAAGGACCTTTATTTTGAACTCTTATTATTAAACACTTCAGATTAATTTTCATTCTGATAGAACAGAACAGAATAACAGGGTTAGAAGGGACCTTGGAGGTCTTCTAGTCCAACCCCCTGCTCAAGCAGGAAATCCTATACTATTTGATAGAAAACTGAGCTGCAGAGAGTTTGATTAATTTACTTCACTGAATATGGGATTTATTACAGCATTGCTTGAAAATCTGGTTGCAAATGAATACAACCTATTTTGAGGTGGTAGGTGTGAATAGTAGCTATAAAGGGAGCTTGCCCATCATGGTCGCAAATCATGACAGTTGTTAAGAGAGGGACCAAGGGATTGCCTTGCTTAATAACCTCAATCAGTGTTCTCCCCATAGCAATCATTAAGCAGAGGACATGGTGCTTCAGGGATAGGGGAGGCCCTGGGAAGCCTAGCGCAAGCCCATTGCAGCACCTCCTCAGCTTCCCAGAGATCATGTTTTGGAAGCAGAACCAGCTGATCTACCCCTCGGCTTTTCTATACATTACAGAGGCTGCATGGCTGCATGACACTGTCCCAGAGTGCACGCCATTTTGCAGTGACCATAATTCATTTGCAGAGCCTCCCAAAATGGCATCTGCTTCAAAGATGGCACATGCGGTCTCCATGTAGGAAGGTCCTTTGGTAGATCAGCTGCTTCCCGAAAGAGATCTATGGAAAAAGTAAATGAACAAAGTGTGACAGGGGATCAGGAGGTGGCTGTGGGACCCAGAAGGGTGGAAAGTAGGTCCAAGGCCTGAGGGGAATCAGCAGAGAAGGATGAGGAGACTTTGGGGGGGGGGGAGAGGATTACTGCAGCATCTCTGAAGTCAGTCGTAAGCATGGTTGGATTCCCAAGAACTGAAATTTTGTTCATGTGACTAGAGGGGCATTGCAGGAACCATAACTACAAGCAGGGGTAATAAGTCCCTTCATTCAGAGCCATTGTAATTTCTAACTGTCGCTGAACAAGCAATCATAAGTCAAGTACCATCTGTAATGTCTTCTTTGAAAGCATCTCCAAGCATCAAGGTAATCAGTCATCAAAGAGATGGAAGAACAGAAATTCTATTGAGCATAATATTTGTCAAAAAAACCTGCATCAGGCATTTGGAGGGAGCTAGAAATTCAAACAATGACATGTTGAAGATCATCAAGAAGACTACAAAGTACAGATTGTAAGAGATAATTATCCTACTATACCCTGTCGTGGTCAGCTCTCACCTGGATATTGCATTCAGTTTTGCACAACCCACTTTAAAAAAGACACTGAAAAACTGGATCAGGTCCAGAGAAGGGCTACCAATATATTCTCCCCTAGTCCCACTTGTGTTAGAGTTACCATTTAAGGCACTTCCATGTTGCAAGGATTAGCCAATGACATCACCATTGCTGGGGGGGGGATGCCTATGGGGCTCCTTGCATGTCCCCATCAAGGAGCTGGAGCAAATGACAGGAGTTCACCCTGCCACGCAGTAGCACTTGGGTCTCAAATACTGGCTTGCCAACCTTCAACCCAGGGTCCAAACCATGTGATCCACCATGCTTTCCTACCAATATAGTGAAAGACTGGAAATCAAGTCCTAAGAGAAATGGCTAAAAGTTCTACAGCTTGTAGAAGAGAAGGTTGAGTGTGGTTACAATAGTTGTCTTTAAATATCTGAAGTGCTGTTACATTATAGAGGATTCTGACTTATTCTTACTTGGTCCGGTGGATAAAATTAGAACTAAAGGAATAAAACTTCATGGACATCAGGAAATACCTCTTGACAGTGAGAGCTGTGGATCAGTGTAATAAATTACTGCAGGGTTTCTTCACTGGAAGTTTTCAAACAGAGGCTGGATAGTTATCTATGGAAGATATTGTAAAGAATCCTGCAGTGTGCAAGGAGTTGGACTTGATGTCCTCTTAGGTCCCTTCCAACTCTGTAATTTTATAAATATCTTCCCTGTAGGTGACTCCTTGAAAGAGATGGACCTTTTCCTGGGCTGATTTTATAAGGGAATTTTATATATCCTATCCTCCTGACCCTAAGTGACTACTATACAAATCCAGGAAAAGGTGTAAGAAGCAGGCCACAGGTACAAAGGGGATGATCACTCTACTTCTATTACATGGTTCCTCACTTCAAGTCCAAAGTCCAAGTCTGAATATTGCACATTGATAGAGAAAAACTGTTGAGTTTTGTGCTATGTGATATCTTTGTGGGTATTTGAAGATAACTGAGTTTCAGTCTTCTCTTCTGAAAGTTCCCAGTTTCTTCAATTTTCATAATAATAGAAGTAATAAAATACTTTATTGGCCAAGTGTGATTAGATACTTGTCTCTGGATCAAAAGCTCTCACTGTGCATGCAAAGCAACAGAGTAATAATAATCATAATAGTGACACCAGTAAGAAGGGATAGTAAAGAATTGTACAACATTGGCAAATAGGCATAAGACAGCACTGTAGGTGTTCAGCAATATGATGGCCTAAGGGGAAAAAACTGTCTCTGTGTCTAGTTGTTTTGGCATGCAATGCCCTATAGCAGCATCCCAAGGGGAGAAGTTGAAACAGTTTGTCTGAGATGTAGATATTTTCTCAGCCCTCCTTCTGACCTGCACAATATACAGGTCTTCAATGGAAGGCAAGCTGGTTGCAATTATTTTTTCTACAGTCCTAACTATCCGTTAGAGTCTGTATCTGTCCTGTTTGATAGCTGTACCAAACCAGACAGTTACAGAAGTACAAATGACAGACTCAGTAATTCCTCTGTAGAACTGTATCAGCAGCTCCTAGGGCAGTCTGAACTTCCTGAGTTGACCCAGGAAGAACATTCTTTGTTGTGCTTTTTAAATGATGGTTCTAATGTTAGGTGTCTGTTTCTATATAATATTTAATCTCCTGGGTATCTTTCTCGACTTTTCTTGTCCATTCTGTCTGAATCTTTGAGACGAATTAGAGATGAGGACTAGTTAAAGATGAATACTAGAGATGAGTCTGACTACTTGAGAATGAATGGAACTTTTATTTTTCACAATTTGGAAACGATACTTCTGTAGATACACGCTAAAATTACATTTGCTGACTCATATTCGGTTTGCAAAACTATTTCCAAGAACTATTAGCAATCCATGCATCATCTGCTAAATCTGTAAATTTGATTTCTGTCTTCTACCTGAATATTTTCACTTCCTTTCTGTAAGTTGTCAAGATCATTTTGATTTTATTTCTGTGTTCTAAAATATTAATATTACGCTCCATGAGATGTCATCAAGTAATTTGACAAGCACTGCTTAACCTTTTTGTCCAGTGACAAAAAAACCCTCCACAATCCAGTGACTCAGACAGAAATGAAAATAAGTCTTATTTCTAATTGTGAAGGACCAACCTTACCCATTTCTTCAAGATAGTTTGTACTGCCATTTCTTTCAAAGAAAAAGGGGGGAAATGTTTAAAGCATCTGTTAGATGACATGCCTCAAAGGCATGAATTAAATGCAAGTGGCATTAAAGAACATAAGGACAACCTTTGTTCAAACTCATAGCAGAATGTCACTGAATGCACACTCTTAAAGTTTTTCATTAAGTAATTCAGCTACTCAAATGAAATTAAAAACAAAGCATGCACACAAGAGGGCGAGAGAAGTTTTTTTTTTCCCCTTGTCACAATTCAGTCAAGGATGCCACCTTTGTTTGTACAGGTTTATATGTCTTAAAAGCTGTCTATCACACAGCAATTAAGCAGGAAGTAAAAATGTCTACTTTCTCAAAGGATCTGCTTGCTAATTTCACATGCAGAGTGTCTGCTTGCTATGATAAAGAGACAGGATATAATAATAATAATAATAATAATAATAATAATAATAATAATAATAATAATAATAATAATAATAATAATAATAATAATAATAATAATAATAATAATAATAATAATAATAATAATAATAAAAAATAATAATAATAAAAAGTTGGAAGGGACCTTGGAGGTCATCTAGTCCAACCCCCTGCTCAGGCAGGAAACCCTATACCATTTCGGACAAATGGCTGTCCAGTCTCTTCTTAAAAACTTCCAGTGTTGGAGCATTCACCGCTTTCTGCAAAATACATTGGGTTACTGATGATTTCCATAACTTCTGTTGGTCCCATTCAATTGATAAGATCCTATAGATGTTCATGGCAACATGCATAGATCTGAACTTTAGGTAACAGGAACTACCAAAACTGAAAGAGCTGTACAATGATGCCTACAGGAGATAGAAGGGGGGAAAATGTTCACAACTACATTGTCATTCTTTGCGGATGCAAGAGGTATTTCATGGAGGCTGGCCATGAAAGAGAGGAAAACTATTAGATCTCTTCCTGTCCCCTTTAGTTCTACCCTACTATGTCAGGGGAGATGTCCAGAAGGTGGGGGATTTAGGAATGGGTTGGGGAGGAGATAGCTCTGCTTTGCATAGCAGGGCATAACTCTGACGCTCAAATGGCTGTATTATTCTGTTTAGACCAGTGGTTCTCAACCTGTGGGTCGGGACCCCATTTGGGGTCGATCGACCATTTCACGGGGGTCGCCAAGCAAGGCTGTCCGCCATTTTTTTTGTCCGCCATTTCCCCCCCCTTTTCTGGCGGATGCCTTACCTCCCTTGGGCTGGGCCAGCTGGTGGTCGGCCTGCTCCGTCTCTGCCGCTTGCCAGCTACGCCTCGGCCGGCGCAGGGGGCGAAACCACACATGCGTGGCGCTCCCGGGCAGGGAAAGTCCTCGACTTACGACCGGTTGGGTAGTCCTCGACTTACAACCGGTTTAGTCCTCGACTTACGACCGGTTGGGGTCACAGCATTAAAAAGGTTGAGAACCACTGGTTTAGACACAATCAGATTCAAAGCAAGAATAATTCTTCCCTGCTCCTGAACAGCTATAGTTGTCAATAAAAAGCGGGGGGGAAACATGAATTCAAACACTTGATGAACTGTTCCCAACAGCTTTTGGTCTAGCTGTCAGAAGTTAAGAGGTCCTAGGATGCAACAGAAAAGAAGGAAGCTACAATTATAGTACTGATTGCTTGATTGACTGATTACTTGAATGACTGACTGCATTTTATGCTGCCAGATTCCAAAGATGACTCCCAACAGCTTACATCAGAAAAATGACAACAGTATAAAATCATATAGGTGAAACCTGGCTCAAAAACTGGAGCTGTGACAGGGATATTGGAGTCCTAGTGGACGATCACTTAAACATGAGCCAGCAGTGTGGCAGCAGCCAAAAAAGCTAATACAGTCCTGGGTTGCATAAACAGAAGCACAGAATCAAAATCATGTGAAATATTAGTACTGCTTTATAAAGTCTTAGTAAGGCCACACCTGGAATACTGCATCCAGTTTTGGTCACCACATTACAAAAAAAATGTTGAGACTTTGGAAAAAGTGCAAAGAAGAGCAACTAAGTTGATTAAGGGCCCGGAGACAAAAAACATATGAAGAACAATTGCAGGAATTGGGCATGGCCAGTCTAGAGAAAAGAAGGACTAGGGGGGACATGATAGCAATTTTCTAGTATTTGAGGGGCTGCCACAAAGAAGAGTGGTTCAACTTATTTTCCAAAGCACCAGAAGGCAAGACAAAGAACAATGGATGGAAACTAATCAAGGAGAGAAGCAACCTGGAATTAAGGAGAAACTTCCTAACAGTAAAGACAATTAACCAGTGGAATAGCTTGCCTTCAGAAGTTGTAGGTGCTTCATCACTGGCAGTTTTTAAGAAAAGACTGGACAGCCACCTGTCTGAAATGGTATTGGGTCTCCTGCTTGAGCAGGGGGTTGGACCCTTCCAGCTTTATTCTGATTGATTGATTGATATACATAATAAAAAAAAATCATCATGCACTGATGGCATCAGTGGCCATTCATTCTCCAAATGTTGCTGCCTAATAACATGGACTATCTGACAGCTATTGCTATGATGGTGAATAACATACTTTATTCTTTAAAAAATCAAAGTTTTTCACTTCAAAGACTTCAGACTCAACATCTGTTCGAACAATATTAGCAGCTTCCATCCTATGACTTATCTGTCCAATTTATGTTTACCAGTTCATGTTAATACCAAAGGAGCAGATCAGCACCATCTGTTTATTTTGGGGCTTATGATGCAATTACATATCCTATGGTATGGCAACAGATGTAACGAATATAGAACAAGAAAGTGAAAAGTGTAAATTTTAACCTTGTTTTTAAACTCTGTTTTTAACTGTGCGTTTGGTCACATTTTTATATTATCTTATGATGTTGTTTGTAAACTGCCCAGGGATACATAGGTGAAGTGGACAGCAAATAAATAAAATACATTGTAAAATGTTGAGTCTTTTAACTTCAGTTAAAGATTAGGGAGGTCTGGGGAAGGTTATTATGGCTTTTCTGCTATGTGATTAATATTCTTTTTCACAATCATTCCATCGTTTAAAGCAAAACCTTCCCCAAATCACACAAATTTTATAAATGAATTAGAAATACCAATTCATGCATAATAAGAAAAAAAAAACAGAGTTTATTTTACAGTTCCAATTTTTAAAATGTATGGCTTTTCACCATGCCTAAGGTGGAGGGGGTCTGGAAAAAAAAACTGTTGATCAGATTTATAATGTATTTACCAAATGTTTCAGCAGGATATTTTGCAGACTGCAGTGCTGTTGAATTTCCTTGTTATTAAGGGACACCTGAAGCAGCCTGGCTCCACAGCAAGCTTCGTGCTTGCCAACTTTTGCAAAACCTCTTTTTATTGGTGGCTGCTCAACAACAGCAGGAAACTGCTACTTCCATCTAATTTAATTTTGTATATAACCGAAAATAATAAATCAAGATCTATTTGAATACAGACACCATTTTCTAGGAGAGGAACATAGGTCTTGATGATGTTTCTGTAATTTTTCTAAGAGCACTAATATTCTAGTGCTCACACATATTAGTTACTTTTTATTTAGATTGATAATGTACTGACTGATTCTCTAATGATTCTGTTTAAATAATGCAGAAGGAAATGTCTTATTTTGAATAGTGGTTGAAATCCAAAGAAACTATCTATCCATGCCCGAGCATTTTAGTAAAAGGCCCTTCAAGACCCAACACAAAATTACAACAACATATAGTACAAAGACTCAGTCTATTCTGAAAGTTATGTAGAAAATAAAGTGCAATTTGGCTTCCAACAGTAATGTGGGCTGCATTACTTTAGGGAAAGCAGCAGCTTTTGAAATAAATCCTTCAGCCACTGCGTACAATGAGAAGTTAACAATTTTGGGGGGAGGCTGCCATCTAATGGCCATCCTGATTTTTACAGCTGAAATATGGAACCCAACTATAATGCTAAAGTTGCCAATGAAAAGAAGAGATCTTGCCTGTTTTGGGGGCCTGGGTCGTATGTTGCTACTCAGGATGTTTTCAAATGTATCTCAGTAAGCAGAACCATATCTAGGCTAGAAATGCTTAAGTAACCACTAGATAGCAATAAAAAGAAACAGAAAATTCGGTCCCTGCTTTCATTAAATGGTAATCTGGATTTGTGCAGTGCAGATATGAAAGCACTAACACTTAAATGGTGTAATTATCTTGTGTGATTAGTAGAATTTCATGAGGTAATGAAATGCTCTCATTTTCAATTTGTAACCTGTAATTTTCCATTTGTAATCTGTTTTCCCCCCATTATTTCTTTTTTGCTGAAAAATAAAACAGTTTTACTGTACAGTGAGATCAGACAGGTAGCATTAGGAATGTTAACAAAGAAAACTTATCTATTACATAGTTGTCTAAGACGAGATATAACAAGCTTCTGAATTAAATTAGAAGGCTAAGGAAACCAATTTCTTTCTAAATAATGGCATTTGTTACTATTTCACACAGCTTTCATTTAAACATCTCATTGCTTTATTCACACACATGTCCAGTAGAGGGCAGTGTTCCCATAAACATGTCACAGAGAAATGATTCTTTGAAAGTTCTCCGATTTTTAGGACCCTGTGTAATCCCTTACATTGCAGAGCAAATTGATCAAAGAATCTTGTGGCACATATTTGTTTTATCTAAACAATTTTGCTGTAGTAGATTAGCACACCTAATCTCTGCAAAGTGAAAGGTGAATTCTACTCATGAAAGGCTTCATCAGTTGCAGCCAATATTTTTATTTCCCTTTTAAATTCCTGGGTCACAGCTAGTAAACTATCGTGCATAAGTGATGCATACTGAAGGTGCTGAGTTTAAATGCACAGCTTTAAATGCAAAAGGAACAGACAGAGTTTTAAAATGCTATTGCAAATTAGAGTGGATTTATATTTGTTTGGTTGGATGGATGGTTTGGCAGTATACACAAGTAGTGTGTTTAGTGGCTTGATTTGTGACCTCATTAAGCTTAATTTCCACTGTAGCCACTTGGTTCCAACAGAACAGTGTTACATTTTCAGACTTCAGACTTTTAAAGTAGCATATTTATTACAGCTTTCCTAAAAAAATGATAACTGCAGTGCACTGTAGCTAAGGCTACCTTTGTAGAAAGTTAAAAAAAAAAGTAATATCAAATAGTAAGGCAATATTATTGACTAGAAGTGGGTAAAGCAAAAGGAACACCTCACACTTTGGGTCTTTATGATGTTCATTAGCTCCTGTTCATTTCCAGCTGCAATTCAAGATGCTGATATTAAGTATAAAAGCTCTCCGTAGCTTCAGATCCCAGGAGCTGAAAGACTGCAGGTAGTTCTCAGCTTACAACGGTTTGTTTAGCGGTTCATATTTATGACCGTTGCTGTCTCCCGGGGTCATGTGATCCCCTTTTGTGACTTTCTGACAAGCAAAGTCAGTTGGGAAGCCAGACTCACTTAAAACAACTGGGTTGCTATTAGTAATGCAATAGCAATTACATTATTGCATTACTGTTACTGGTGGAAAAACAAGATATAAATGAAGCAAAAAAAGGAACTGATTGTAAATTTGATAATGGCAGCTAGATTAGTGATGGCTAAATATTGGAGACGGAATTGGGTTAGTCAGAGAAATGAGTGGTGTAATGAAATATGGACTGTGGTAATGATAAATTAACAACAGACATTAAATTTTAAAAAGGGATGATTAAAGAAAATAATTATAATGAAATATTGGAGGATTTTATAAAAACAGTGTTGGTGGAAGGCAAAGGGAATAAACCTACTCAGGAATATAAATATGCTGTTTTGGAGGGGATAAGGACACAACTGAAATATATTGTATATTGTTAGTTGTTATATGAGAAGAAATACAGGTAATAAAAATGGTCTCTGGGGGGTGCACTGTAATATTTGTATTTTTTATATTGTTTTTAATTTAGACTAATAATAATAATAATTGATGATGATGATGATGATGATGATGATGATGATGATAATGATGATGATGATGGGTGGCTGAAATCTTACAAGATTATATCTTGACAATTTGCAGCCAAAGCTTGGGAGACAGTCAGTTTTCAGTATGACTATTAAAAACAAAACAAAAACTATTTTTTTAATTTGGCCCCAGCAAGGACCAATCCTCATGATTCTCCAAAGATTTTAGATTGGCCTGGAAATCTTTCCTCTCTGTATAGTGGGCATAATTCTCTGGATTCTCAGTTAGCATAATTATTGGCCAGGATAGGAAGGAAATCCTTGAACTTTTAATCTCAACGCATCTAAAGAGAAATGGGTTGGACAAATCTGGTCTATTCATTTGAAAAAAACATTTCTGCATGAGAGCTGTACTTACTATTGACCACTGCATGCTTTTTACAAAAATGTCTTTTTTTTTCATTGAATTTGTGATTAATTGACTTACCATTGTTTTTCCTTTCTAGATCAAATAATAATAGCATTTTCGGTTTCTATGGTGATTGGACTTGTCATTGGAAGCATAATCTGGGCCCTTTTGACTTGCCTGTCTGGCCGCAGAGCCAGTGCCCACATTTCCCATTGGAGCAACTCATCATCCAGCCGACGTACCAGAGCTGCTCATGGATGTGTTGCCAGCAGGCCTGGATTCTACCGCAACAGCAGCTGTGAGCGCCGAAGCAATCTCAGCTTAGCTAGCCTCACCTTCCAAAGGCAAGCATCTTTAGATCAGGCTAACTCTTTCCCAAGGAAATCAAGTTTTCGGGCCTCTACATTTCATCCTTTTCTCCAATGCCCTCCACTTCCTGTGGAAACTGAGAGTCAATTGATTACTCTGGTCCCCACCAGTCCGACCACCACACTTTCTAGCACTCCCACCAACAGCTTTTCTCATCCAGAATTCACTTGGCCAAATAACAGTCTTCGGGTCTGTCATTCAACACAAACTCCACCTCCTGCTTATGACTCTATCATAAAAGCTTTTCCAGACTCTTGACTTCGATTCTACGATTTTCTGTGGGCTGTGAAGATATCTGGGAAGCTTACTGTGGCCAAAAAGAACTACAGTGCTGGAACAGAAAGGATATAGTGAAACCTGAGCAGATGGCGTGGAACCTGGATGTTCTTCAGCTTTGAAGATCTTTCTCACAAGTGTAGCTATGTCTGCAGTGTTAATGCATTTTTATAACTAACTTTGCTTGTTAAGCATTGTCTTTCATTTAGACAATACAAAATGGCTTGCCGTACAGACACAAAGCATAAACACAATGGTAAATATCCTGCTGTTAATTAGAAAGTAGCGGTGTTTTCTCTTTTAAGATGGGATTTTAATTTCAAAGCCTTTTCCCTGGGAATGTGAATTTCCAGACTTGATTTCTCCTATGACTTGTATATCAATTGCCAATATAGTATATGAATGCAGGGTCTTCACTTACTCTTCAGCAGAAATCTAGGTTACTTTATGTATTACTTAGGCAGAACCAAAAGGTTTTTGGTTTATATGTTTAGAAATAGCTACAAACCACACCCTGATTAAGAGTGGGGGCTAATTTCCACTTCCCTTGTGTAAATTTTACTGACTCTAGACATTTTTGCTTCTGAGGAACTGAGGAACTGCTGTTAGAAACCAATGCAGTGCCCTACATTTCTTTCTGCTTTTTTTTTCCAACCCAGTTTGAAAATTGCTGTGGGATCTTTTTCCCCAAAGGAGAAAAGTATTTCAGAGAAACACTGGTATAGCCTGGTACAGATTCCTGTAAATATTCCAGTAATGAGGAAGCTGAGAGGTATGTCTTTCATTATGCCCTTTCTCTGGTGGTTTGCATCATGCAAGGCCTTCCATGCCTCACTTCAATCCACATTCTGCCCATTTGCAACAGCCTTCAAATGCGTTTGAAAACATCAGTTTAAAAAAACCAAATGAATCTCGAGGATGGGAGTAAAAAAAGGAAATATGTTAAGATCCCTTTTCCTATGTGTGATGACTTGGAAATACACTTCATATACACCTTATGATATTTACAGAATAGAGTATAGAATAGCAGAGTTGAAAGGGACCTTGGAGGTCTTCTAGTCCAATCTCCTGCTCGAGCAGGAGACCCTATACTAGAGGTCCCCAATCTTTTGGGCACCAGGTACCGGTTACGTGGAGAGAGGTTTTCCCACAGACAGGAATATCCACAACTTCGGCAGCATTCTGCTGAATTTAAGGGAGCTTGGTGCTGAACATGGGCACAAGGCTGCAATCTTAGCACAATTTCACCCCATCATGTTTTGTATTTCCAGTCCCTCCAAAACAGTTGAAGAAAACTTGCCAATCTCTTTTTTGAAATGCAGAGAGCCATAATTTTGGTCCAGCACAGTAGCTGAACTTTACCCTGGAAGGGGGTTGGAGAGGAGGAGAAGCAAAATAGTTGGAAGGCAGAAAACGCTTCCTGAAAAATAGCAATAATAATAGCACTTAGATTTATATAGCGCTTTATAGTGCTTGACAGCCTTCTCTAAGTTTATAGAACCAGCATATTGCCCGCCCCAACAATCTGGGCCCTCATTTTACCAACCTTGGAAGGAGGGAAGGGTGATCCTGCAGCACTTCCAGTGAAAAACTCAGCATGGCTGCAGTTTCAGATATCTCACAGCTGAGCTATCAACCCCATTCCCAAAAGTGAGCCTATATCATGAGATCAGGTACATCTGAATTGCATTCTGACTTGTCCCTGTGTGGCATGAGAAAAATGAATGGAAGAGTTTTCTCAAATATTTATTTTCAGAACACCTAGACATGCAAATGCCATTCTTTGTTGTTGAACAAGAGGTTTATTTTTCCCAGGGCTTCCTTTACTACCAATAAAAATGAACTCTAATGAACCTAAATCTAAAGTTGCTTTCTCTGACCACCGTCAGCTTTAGTTGGGTGATCTGAAGGAGATGTGCCTGCATTTGCTCGAATGACAGGATCTTTCTTTGTGGAATTATGCTCTATTAAACATTCAAATCACATTGAAAGATGTTTTTATGTTCAAGCAAGCTTCTGTCATTCAGACCCCCCAGCTGAACAAATGAAATATGGAAAAAACATATAGTAGGGCTACTTCTGGGACTGAGCCCTTGATTTATTCATACCTGAGAAGAGCAAACTCACCTTCACATCCTAAACTGCTTTGCCCATGATTGAGAAATAGCAAGTATGTATGTTGATATTAGGGTGTGCCTATCAAATCACATATTTCCCTCTGGTGTGAGTGTAATTTGATCTTGTAAAAAGACAATGCTCCTTGTTAATGCTAGAATCCTTTATGGATTATAACTATAAAAATGGGAGCCTTTTATTGTCCAGTGAGCTGAAAGGTACCTTCTCAAGGAGAATGTTAAATTTGGGGTGGGTGGGTGGGTTGCTGATCGTGAAGAGTAATTTAAAATTACAGTTGATATTATTCTACATGTAACTTCTAATTTTCATAAGCAGCATATGGGAAGATATTTTCCCTTACTATAATTCAGCCCAAATACTGACACAAATCTCCCTTTATGTGTGTAGTCAAGTTAGGAAAGCTGAAGTATACATTCTTTATTTCATAACAATTTGTGAAATAATTGTCTATTGATATATGTTTAAAACATGGTTGAATCTGTATTTCATGAGTGCTGTGGAAATGATGCAATTTAAATAAACTCCTGACTCTTGTATCTGTGTTGTAAGTTGATTATTTGTTCTACATTATATTTTAAAGGAATTTTACTTTGGGAAAGGGAAGAGATAGGTATTGCATTTTGTTAGATCCCCAAACACTTACAATTCTTTCCCTAGCACGGCACTGACACAATGTCTCTGATGTCTTGCCCTGTGGTGTTCTTTTTAGAATACTTGAGGCAAATATTATTGTAACGTTCCACCTTGCGGTGTCATTTGCAATACATTTCTTCGAAAAGTCTTGATTTCCTATTATTATTATTATTTTTTGCAGGGAGGTACCAAAGGATAGAAAGACTTGTGATTTGATCAGTATTCAGATCCTTTTCGGTTCCTAACTTTCTGTGCTTGTTTTGTTTATTTTGGCTTACATGCTGCTCCATTTCCAAAATAGAAGAAAAGTGATTTCTCCAATGGTATTTTCCCACTGTGGTTAAAAATCATGGTATTTTCTCACTGTGCCTAAAAATTGGTATTTTCTCACAGTGCTTAAAAATCATGAGACACAAAATTCGGTTTCTCTGATACATTTATTTTTTGGCAAGTATAACTTACAATTTTATCTCAGTCCTATGACTGTTTCAACATAGTTCTAAAGATCCACTTTCTTTTCCTTTCACAAAGTATTTGAGTTTTTGCATGTATGAATGAGCTAATCCAATTTCCAAGAAAGGACAGAAACACAAAGTTGTTTGTTGTAGAGGCAGAATCAGTGATACACCAACAGATATGAGTGCTTCTAAAGAAAAGTCACATGGTTTCTGACACCTAGGACAGGGGTAGGCAACCTTGGCTCTTTTATGACTCGTGGACTTCAACTCCCAGAATTCCTGAGCCAGCCATGCTGAGGGGAAAGGGAGAGGTTTCCAAGCTGAGCCATGCTGGCTCAGGAATTCTGGGAGTTGAAGTCCACGAGTCATAAAAGAGCCAAGGTTGCCTACCCCTGACCTAGGAGAAGGAAACTGGCTACTGCCAGCCTGGCATTTCTGAAAGCTTCACTGTGTTCCTGACAAATTTATCTTGAATACCCATTGCAAAAAAAACCAGGGCAGCATCATCCACTGCATGACCACTTTACATGCAAAAGTTCTGGAGGTCTAATGTGATCATGGTGTAACAGGAGAAGAGTTTGAATATTTTCAGTTAAAGTTTTCTGTTTTCAAGTTTTGTCAGTGCTTAAGAAGTGAGGGTGGAGAGAAATGGATTCAATCATATATGGTGCTAACTCGGTACTCATCATTAATTGGTTCCAGAACACATGATGAGTACCAAAAACGATGAGTACCAAATTTTCCCATAAGGAATAATGTAGTGAGTCACAAAGCAGCTGACACCGACAAGTTCTGGTTTGTGTGTTGAGTACCAAACCAACAATGAGTACTGGGGGAAAAATTTCACGTCAAAATGCGTTGAGTACCACATTTGATGAGTTTAAAAGCAGTTAAGTACCAAGGTACTACTGTACTATTAAAAGTTTTTTTTGGGTTAAATGGTTCCAGGTGGAAAAGTGGGCTGTAGCTCCTTAAACATTTGCATAAAATACCCCAGATAGAAAAAAAAATCTATTGTGCATATGATGTTGAAAAACACATGCAGTGAATTGGAGCATAGTTTATTTGTATTAACTAAAGTTATTCCAGAAGTCAATAGACCAATCTTTTGGCAGGTTAATTAATTAATGGCAGTCTAGTGCAAGATCCTAGAGTTCAGGTAGTCCTTGACTTATGACCACAACTGAGCCCAAAATTTCCATTGCTAAGTGAGACAGTTGTTAAGTGAGTTTTGCCCCATTTTACAACCTCTCTTGCCACAGTTGTTAAGTTAGTAACACGGTTCTAATGCGAATCTGGATCACTCATTGACTTTGCTTGTCAGAAGGTCACAAAAGGTGATCATGTGTTCCTGGGACATTGCAACCATCATAAATATGAGCCAGTTAACAAGCATCTGAATTTTTGATCATGTAACCATGGGGACACTGCAACGGCCGTACGTGTGAAAAATGGTCCTAGGTCACTTTTTTCAACGCCACTGTAACTTTGAATGGTCACTAAATGAAAAGTTGTAAACCAAGAACTACCTGTAATATATTAGAAAATGAAAATACTATCAGTATGTGGTTGGCTAAATGTCTATGGAGATTCTCAGTCGTCCAGGTGCGGTTGGCTGTTGGAAGGGCAGGAGGAAGAGTCACTACCAAGGCAACAGTCAGATAAGCGGGACTTGAGCCAGGACCAACAAAAGGAAAAAAATGTGAAAAAAACATCTCCAACAAGTTGCTTCTTAATTCACACAAAGATAAAGTGACTTGCAAGAGTCTGCTATTAGAGCTGTTTACAGGTATAAATAATAATCATAATAATCATAATAATCATAATAAGGAACTGCTTCCATCCTGCGACGATATCTGTAATACCATCAAACATCCACATCTGCCTATCCCAGGTCTTTGGTAAGGACTCGATAGGTAGACAAAAATGCCAAATCCAGTCTGAACATCTGACTGACTGTGCGATGATTAATAATAATAATAATAATAATAATAATAATAATAATAATAATAATAATAATAATAATAATAATAATAATAATAGTTGGAAGGGACCTTGGAGGTCATCTAGTCCAACCCCAGCCTTGGTTTCTTAGTCTAATCTATCTGGTTGGACTGACAGGGTGGTTCCCATTAAAAGGAATATGACATGAGAGCTAGTGTGGTTTAGTGGTTGAAGCACCAGGCCAGAAAGCAAGAGGCCATGAGATCTAGTCTCACCTTAGCCATGAAAGCCAGCTGGGTGACTTTGGACCAGTCATTCTGTCTCAGCCCAATCCACCTCACAGGGTTGTTGTTCTGGGGAAAACTAGAGGGGGGAGGTGTGTAGGATATGTTCACCGCCTTGAGTTATTTGTAAAAATAATAAAGGCGGGATTCAAATAAATAAATAAATTAATAAACAAGAACAAGGAGTAAAAGACAACAAACTGGACAAGAGCAAAACAAAAAACAAAAACAAAAACACTGCCACATCTTCAAAAGGAGTCTTCAATCAATCTAAAGGCTGAACAAGAAGCAAGACCCTTTGAAAAAGCAGGTGGGGAGCCATCTGGATCTTAGGGGAGAACGTTTCTCCAGAGGACAGACACTGCAGATAATTGTGGATACACCTATATCTTGTATGCCAAGGTTTCTTTGAATGTATTAATCTTTAGCATATAAAGCCAATCTTTTTAAAAAATATTCTTGTTGGATCCATCTCTAGACCAAGGGATTCAGAATTTCTGATTACATCTATTTGTAATTTTACATTTTCTTAGGTCCTAAACAAAAAAAAGTACTTTTCTTGGATAACTGATCACAAATATCATTTTAATAGAGCAAAGCTGAATTGCAATAAATTACAATCCTGGTATAAACATATTTTGCAGATGTTGATGTATAATTGATGGAAAAGTCATCCGGTAGATTATCTGAACTTAGATAAAATTGGATTTTTAAAGTTCACCAGAAAATCACTACTTGTTTTTTTTTACTCATCTCAGTTACTTCTTTTTAAAAGTAAAATGAAAACAGTATTTACTGGAAGCTGCCCAGTTATGCATCAACCCGTGCCAGATTTTCGCCTAGAAATACTTCAGGAGATTACAAATGCTAGTGATATGATTCAGCAATTAATGAAAACAGAGATAGGAAGTATCTCTCTGCAAAGCCAAAAGAGTAAAGTTAATCAGTTCATGAATGGGAGAGAGGGAAAGAGAAAGGGCATTAAATGTGATTCAGAGAGCCCATATATTCTCCTTCACATAATATAAATTAAATACGTGTTTATGAAATGTGAGTGTGACGTACCACTAAAACAGCGGTTCTCAACCTATGGGTCGCGACCCCATTTGGGGTCGATCGGCCATTTCACGGGGGTCGCCAAGCAAGGCTGTCCGCCATTTTTTTCCCTTTTCTGGCGGGTGCCTTACCTCCCTTGAGCTGGGCCAGCTGGTGGTCGGCCTGCTCCATCTCTGCCGCTTGCCAGCTACGCCTCGGCCGGCGCAGGGGGTGGAACCACGCATGTGCGGCGCTCCCGGGCAGGGAAAGTCCTCGACTTACGACCGGTTGGGTAGTCCTCAACTTACGACCGGTTTAGTCCTCGACTTACGACCGGTTTAGTCCTCGACTTACAACCGGTTTAGTCCTCAACTTACGACTGATTGGGGGCCGCAGCATTAAAAAGGTTGAGAACCACTGCACTAAAATGAGGAGTGTTTCTACTTGTTAAAGACAATGGGAATGTGACCCTTGGAATTTGGGTCCTATCACAAATGGGCAATCCTCAAAGCTGCTGCTTCTGTTCCTTTGCTCCATACCCCAGGAGAGGAGGTGATCTGACTGCAAGTTCCCAGGTTATGTAGTAAGAAACCGATAGGGAGTAGCAGAGGGACCCAGGCAAGACATGTATAATTAAAGCAAACTATTATTTTTCAAGACAAGCATTCTGTAGGCTTCAAGGAGTAACAGACCACAATAACTCTCTACTCTCCTATTTGAGAATCAACCTGGGGGTTTCCTTTGAAGTAGAATAGACTTTTGTGCATCCTGCTTGCCAGAGATTTACCACTGCAGCTTAATGCGCTTTTATTTCGTTGTTCGCCTTTAGTCTGTCTTTATGAAACATCACATTTGCATATAAATGATTTAGTAAGCATGATAAGCCCAGATATCTGAATAGCAAAAACTGTTCTATAAATATCATATACATTTCATAGTGCAAATACATTCCAGGCTGTTTCACTTCAAGAAAGAAAAGAGGCCACCCTTGTGACTATGGAGAAAAACAAAGGCGTAATTTGTTAGGTATGAGACTAGGAAGGGAAGAAAAAAGATTCAGTTCCTTTATGGTTTCTGGAACTGCAGATTCAAATGATGCTAAGCCCTCACGTCTATCAAATCCACTAAAACTAAGGTAGTTCTGAGGAGATGGGGAACAAGAAAAGCTCCCCATCCTATTTAAGATAGAATATTTGAAATGACTGGGTTTGTTTTTCCTTGAAGACATTTCGCTTCTTCAGTTCAAGAAGCTTCCTCATGAACTGAAGAATGAGGAAAGGAAACGTCTTCAAGGAGAAACAAAGTCCAGGTGCCTTTTGAAAAAAGCATCTTTGGGACAACCATGACCTGGATGAGTGAGAATCTCCATAGATGAAATGACTGGATCGATTTTTCTTTTTATTCCAATAATAGTTTTAAGAATTAATTCATTTTTTAAATTTCCCCACAAATAGGTCCCCTCCTTAGGCCTTTGAAATGTTAAAAAAAATTGTCTGAGGAGAAAAAAAGTCAGAAAATGGTCAAATCCATGCATGACTGTTGTTAAAAATATCAAAAAGAGAGAAAATGTTGGTAGATCCAGTCAAGGGCTTTGTCTCTGTGGGAAGTGGCATGAAAGGAAAGGAAAGGTTCAGTTTCTCCTATTTATGGAAACTGACCTGACCTGCACCTCGTACCTGCGTTCCTTCTTTCTGTTACTCTGGACGACGACGGACGGGCGTGATATTATGGAATTATTTTGACTCTAAACAATCCTAGTTCTGTTTTAAGACAACCTTCTCTAACCCTATAATTGACTGGATTAGGAGCCGTTGTGGTGCAGTGGTTATAATGCAGCATTGCAGGCTAACTCTGCCTGCAGCCAGCAGTTTGATCCTGACTGGTTCAAGATTGACTCAGCCTTTCATCTTTCTGAGGTTGGTAAAGTGAGGACCCAGATCGTTGGGGACAATATGCTCACTCTGCAAACCGCTCTGAGAGGTCTGTAAAGCGCTATGAAGTAGTGTATAGAATGTAAGTGCCATTACTATTGAAAATACACATCTATGGGGGCAGGCAAGGGGGACACACATTATGTGAGCAGCCCCATGCTGATGCAACACAAGCTCTGTCACTTTTGTAAATGCATTGAGACATTGCATGCCCATATGAAAAAGGTGGAGCTTCCATTGTGATGATGCAATGCTGCTCATGTCATTTTAATTGAAGTACTAGATCCTGTGCCTAAAATAGCTGAAGCAGCTGGACATACTGTAGTTAGCTAATATCTATAGTTCCGTAGGATGTTTCTTCAGAGTCATCTCCAAATTGCTTCTCAAAGGGCAGTTGTATCACCTCCACATGCAATTATATACTAACTAACTAACTAACTAACTAACTAACTAACTAACTAACTAACTAACTAACTAACTAACTAACTAACTAACTTATTTTTCAAAGATCCTGAAGCACTGGGGAACTACCAGAGGACTGGTAAAGAGCTGATGTAGTTCCCATCTTCAAAAAAGGGGGGAAAAAGGACCCAGGAAATTACAGACCTATCAGCCTGACCTCAATACCTGGGAAGATTCTGGAAAAGATAATCAAACAACGAATCAGCGAACACCTACAGGCAAACCAAGTCATTACTAAAAGCCAACATGGGTTTGTCAAAAACAGATCATGCCAGACAAATCTTATTGCATTCTTTGACCTAGTGACAAAATTAGTGGACCAGAGGAATGCTGTGGATATAATTTACTTGGACTTCAGTAAGGCATTTGACAAAGTAGATCACAACCTACTACTTGATAAGATAGAAAAATGCGGGTTAGACAGCATCACCACCAGATAGATCCGTAGCTGGCTGACCGACTGTACTCAGCGTGTGGTCCTCAATGGAACCGCATCTACATGGAGGGAAGTGTGTAGTGGGGTGCCCCAGGGCTCTGTCCTGGGCCCAGTGCTCTTCAACATCTTCATCAACGATCTGGACAAGGGGATAGATGGGGAACTCATCAAATTTGCAGACGACACCAAGCTGGCAGGAACAGCCAACACTCCAGAAGACAGGCTTAGGATATAGGAGGATCTGGACAGACTTGAACACTGGGCACTATCTAACAAAATGAAATTCAATGGTGAAAATAGTAAGGTTCTACATTTAGGCAAGAAAAACCAAATGTACAGGTATAGTATAGGGGGTACCTTGCTCAATAGTAGTAATTGTGAGAGGGATCTCGGAGTCCTAGTGGACTATCATTTAAATATGAGCCAGCAGTGTGCTGCAGCTGCCAAAAAAGCCAACACAGTGCTAGGCTGCATTAACAGAGGAATAGAATCAAGATCACATGAAGTATTAATACCACTTTACAATGCCTTGGTAAGGCCACACTTGGAATACTGCATCCAGTTTTGGTCACCACGATGTAAAAAAGATGTTGAGAGTCTAGAAAGAGTACAGAGAAGAGCAACAAAGATGATTAGGGGACTGGAGGCTAAAACATATAAGGAACGGTTGCTGGAATTGGGTATGTCTAGTTTAACGAAGAGAAGGACGAGGGGGGACATGATAGCAGTGTTCCAATATCTCAGGGCTGCCACAAAGAAGAGGGAGTCAAGCTATTTTCCAAAGCGCCTGAAGGCAGGACAAGAAGCAACGGGTGGAAACTAACCAAAGAAAGAAGCAACCTAGAACTAAGGAGAAACTTCCTGACAGAACAATTAACCAGTGGAACAACCTGCCTCCAGAAGCAGTGAATGCTCCAACACTGGAAGTTTTTAAGAAGAAACTGGACAGCCATTTGTCCAAAATGGTACAGGGTTTCCTGCCTGAGCAGGGGGTTGGACTAGATGACCTCCAAGGTCCCTTCCAACTTTATCGTTATTATTATTATTATAACTAACTAACTAACTAACTAACTAACTAACTAACTAACTAACTAACTAACTAACCAACCAACCAACCAACCAACCAACCAACCAACCAACTAACTAACTAACTAACTAACTAACTAACTAACTTTTTATTAAAAAAGATCTCAAAGCAGTTAATATAGCTAATATTTCTTCTTCTTCCTATTTTCTCCACAACTATAACTTTGTGATGTTGTTGAGAGAGAGTGACTGGCTCAAAATCACCCAGCCGGCTTTCATGGCTAAGGTGGTGCTAGAACTCACAGCTTCCTGGTTCCTAGCCTGGTGTCTTAGCAATTAGATCAAAGAGGCTCTCATGGTTTAGATAGTCGTTCCCTAGCCAGTAATAATTAACTGTGATGATCCTAGAATAAGAGATCAAGTAGCTGGTTTTATCATTATAAACACCCTATTCCATGTTCTTGTCCTGCGAGAAGTGAAATGATTCATATTTTATCCTACTTAATCTCTCTGTCTCTGGTTTCTCTGTATATCTCTACATCACTGTCTGTCTGTCTGTCTGTCTGTCTCTGTGCCTCTCTCTTTCTCTTTCTCATTCCCTCTCTCATACACACAACACATACATATAAACAAGCACAGACAGGGTAGATAGTCTCTGGCATAATGGAAAATAACTACAAATTATTGTACAAGGTGTAGTAAATGTTGCAAAATGATAATATCTATAACGGCTTCCCCCTTCCTCCCGAGTCTCTGTCCCTCAAACCTTCTTCAGAGAATCACAGAACCCAACAAAATAGATTTGGGGATACATTGTAGGCTTGAAGGTTGCACCAGAGGTATAGGACAGAGACAGGGACAGTAGCAGCTTCACCTAATCAATGCCTCATGGCATGATTGAGTACAAACCAACCAGAGGAGGTAGAAGCCCACTTCATCAGGGTTTTTTCCCCCAAAAAAGTTCAATGATTGACCACCCTGTCAATCCAGACAACTCAGACCACTGTTGTCAAAATAAAACAAAGAAGAATCCAATAAGACGTTCCATTAGAATGAACACGAATCTGGCTGTGAGTTTCTCCCATGCATTCAACGGATGGAGTAAACATTGTAGGGACATGAAAACTTACTGCTAACCATAAACCCTCGGTGCTTAATCCCAGATGTCAGAAAGGACATTTAAATGTATTTACTAGGATCAAAAGAGACAGAAATAGATGTTTCTTTTCTGTTAGTGCTGGACATGACATTGATCTGCAGGTTGATATAAATGGTCTTTCAGTGTAAGAAGAGCAAAAAGATTTGGAAAAGAGATAACATTTGGAGAATATTTGGGAGGAGGACCTGACACACATGTAACAGCTTATTGACGAGTGATAAAAGACAGTTCAAGGTTAGCATCCCCAGTGTGGATCAATTGTAGGTAGGCAGCAAAATGCATTTCAGATACCAGGAACTGATTAAGGAGAGTGGTAGAAAGTAAAAGTTATAAACATTCATTCCATGGTCTTAAAGTCATGTCCAAGTGTACTTTTGGGAGAGGGGCATGGATTGATTTTTGGAAGTTATCAAAATAGTACGCCTTTTCCTCTTTATCTGTAATGACTATGGAATTGACCAATTTTAATGCAGAATGCCTTAAAAACCTTACTACAGGTAGTCCTTGACTTATAACAGTTCATTTAGTGACCATTTGAAATTACACGGCGCTGAAAAAAGTGACTTATGACCGTTTTTGAGGCTTATGACTGTTGCAGCCTTCCCATGGTCATGTGATCAAAATTCAGATGCTTGGCAACTGATTCACATTTATGACGGTTGCATTGTCTTGGAGTCAAGTGATTATCACTTGTGACCGTCTCACAATCAAAGTCAACTGGGGTAGCCAGATTCACTTAGCAATCGTTTTACTAACTTAACAGCTGCAGTAATTCACTAAACAGCTGTGGCAATAAAGGTTGTTAAATGGGGCAAAAGTCACTTAACAATTGTCTCACTTAGCAACAGAAATTTGGGGCTCAATTGTGGACATAAGTCGAGGATCACTGGTACTCCATCTTAAGGAAATTATACTCTTCTACTCTTTAATTAAGTATATTCAGAGGATACCACCCTGGAATCAAGAGTCTTCCCTGTGATGGTTCCAGGATTCCCCCTCCTCTGATGTACAGTTTTTCATCCCTTTTAAATTGTACTTGAAATCTAGTTTTATATTCTGGTATTCCCTTTCTGAGGAGCACTTTATTTTATTTATTGATGGCTGTTTTCATAATGTGGCATAGAATTTTATTGAACGGCTTGTTTATTTTAACTAAAGATATTACTGATAATTTATGTTGTAAGTCCCACAGGCAGTTTTGCCAGGAATAAAACACTTAATTTAATAGCTAGATGGTGCTGTTAAGCTATTCGGAAGCACAATTGTTCCTTTCTTTGCATGCTTTCTGAAAGCTGTGGAACTTAATTTGTGGCTATTAGCAAACGGAAAAAGTGACAAATATGCTGCTACTCCTCTTTTTCTTCTCCCTGTTTGCTTCTCTGTGTTCTTTAATTTCTTATATTCTCTTTTAATTAGCATGTATCTTTTTACTTATGGGTGAAGGTTCATTCTTGAGCCTGTGGGTTGGTTTCTGAATGTTGTTACCAGGCTAGGTAACATCTTCGGCAGAGCTTAGGGCAGGGGTGTCAAACTGCCAGCCCGTGGGCCGGACGCACCACCAGGAAACTGTGTCCACCCCATTGCCAGCAATGGAGAAAAAGCTCTGATATGTCGCGTGACGTCATGTGACGTCGCGAGTTTGACATGTCTGGTTTAGGGGATGTCAATGTCATTTTACTTGTGTTTGCTCCTAAGTCTATCACTCCTTGCTAACTTATTCCATGCTCTTCTAATACTCTTTAAAACAAACAGAAAGTAAATATACAAATAATTAAATGCAGGTTCTGTTCTTATTAGTCCGCTTCTGTACATGGCTAAAAGCAACTTCCATTTACAGAGGTACATTAATGTTGAACATGAAGATCACATCTATCCAGCCATGGATATTAGCCATGAGAGCTAAATGAAATATACGCATTGAGAAATGTGTACCTCAGTACAAGAAACTGGACATGTATAACAAACAAGAGTTTCATAGGAAAGAGGATGCAGAAGATTTTCTGTTATTATGTGAACCATGGAAGAGTAGGATATATTTATTAATTTAATTAGTAGGGGAAATCTAGAGGAAATCTATTTCCCTTAGATTGTGATCTTGATTTGAATCCTGACAGCTGCCACCTTATGCTATGCTTGTGCTAAATTACTATGCTGTGACAGACTGCCATGAACTGTAGGGAGGGGGAAATGCTTTGTGAAATGAAAGTAAATTCTGTATCTCCTCGAGATGCTGCCTCAAGATTACCCAGTTGGAAGAAGGAGGGGCTGCATATACTTGCACTGTCTGTTTAGGAAAACAGCTTGCCTGAATTAGATTGGTTACACCGAGGTGAACAATGAGAGACAGTTAAGGGAGGAAAAAGTAGAACTTGGGGATTTTGGCACGCCATTTTCAGTTCTTACTTCCATGTGATAAGGAGAACCTGGATGACTGCAAGAGATAAATTCTGTTCCCCTAAGACAGAACAGGTTTTTTTTCCCCCCACCAGTCATGAAATAAGAAGAGAAACAAACTTCCTGGGGAATTAGTATTTTGTAAGCACTCTGGTTTAGGTCACAGCTGTCAACTCGGAAAGAGATTTCCAGACATTTTTTCTGAGGCTTACTTCATTTAATTTTTACATTAAATGAATTAGAAAATATGATTAAACATCATTGAACGTTCTCCACTAAGTTTGTCTAAACTTACAAACCCATGAATCATAGGCAAAATAAAAAGATGAAAACTTTATTAGAAGGAAGATCTTCTCTGTTTGGTAGGCTTTGAGACTAAATTGATTTAACTTTGGAATATGTTCTTCTAATTTCTGTGGTATTTTATTTATGAGTATTTGAATTTAACTTTCAACATTTACTGGCCAAACATTCGGTGGAAATTAGTTTTCCACTGAAAAAAAATCTCCAGTCCAAAATAAGCATTGCTTAGCTTCAAGCTTATTTTTTTCTATTAGAATTGATGGAATTTAGTATTTTAATTTGGCTGGATCATGCTTTCATCTTAAAACAAAACTAATCAGTGACTTATTGCAGCTTTCACAAGTGGTTTCTTCATGAGGGTTAATTCAAAATATACATTTTGTGGGAGTGAACATTGGAGAGGGAAAGCACTTGTTCATGATTGGTTAGTTGTGTAATATAGATATCACATACTTATTATTTCTAAATATTAAGACCATGATTGTTTAAAAGAATATCACAGTTTTCTATTTTTATTCCAGATTCGCCACAAGTAATATTTTTATCTCATTAATTCATCTCTTTTACCCCAACTTAAAATCAGAGATTTTGAGAGAGAGAGAGAGAGAGAGAGAGAGAGAGAGAGAGAGAGAGAGAGAAACTTCAAAGCATTTATATAAAACTGTACCAATTAACAATGTAACTTGCGCTAAGGCCTCTGTTGCTATGTAGGGTAATACTTGCATTCCTTTGTAACAAATATGTCAAAGGAAATACTGCTGATGCAACTTGGGACAATTTCTTCTGTCAGGTTTCTCAGATTAAGGGAAAAAGTAAACCTGACTGAGCCTTACATGCCTAACTTGTGGACATGTG
The DNA here is from genome assembly GCF_001527695.2 of Protobothrops mucrosquamatus. Classification (NCBI taxonomy): domain Eukaryota; kingdom Metazoa; phylum Chordata; class Lepidosauria; order Squamata; family Viperidae; genus Protobothrops; species Protobothrops mucrosquamatus. Next base: position 110,717 of record NW_015386244.1, on the reverse strand, counting down.
TGCTTGATGAAAGGTACCTGAAATTCCCGTCATTAAAATACAACAATTTATTTTATTGCTCTAACAGATACTGTCCTGAACAGATAAACATTATGGTAGCTGTAGGAATTACAAAATTCCCTTCCTGGTGGCAACCTTACATTTCAGATAGCCTCTCTTGTATGCCTCTAGAATATATTTGCAAATGTATTGAGAAAGTGTTTTGTTTAAAGTAGTAAGTACATTTATATATCATACATATTTTCATTTGTATCTCAAATTAATTACATCTTTATTCTATGATTAGACATTTAATAGGAATTAAATGAACATTCTATTGAGGAACATTTTCTTGAATTCCTGTTATTTTTGTTGTTGTTGTTTTCTTTAAATTGTTTTAGATGTGACTAGATGATTCTAGCAAGTCTGATGTGTAAATTTAATAATAAATTACCATTATTTGGTTTGACTTGTAGATACAAGGTCCAGTTTATGTTCTATTGATGGACTGATAAAAATACTGTAGTTAAAATGAGAAAGCAGATGATGACAAACATTTATACCTGTAGGAATACACCAGGATTCAAAGCATGACAAATATCAGTCATGTTCCATATAAACTCAGTAGATAGCTTAAACTTACATTTCAGATCTTAGAACAATTGCGGTGGCATTGTTAGTTTTCAAATAATTAAAATAGTTTTCAAAGAAATAAGCTACATATAACTCTAGAAAGACTGTCAAAACAAATATTCTCAAAATATTCAAGAAGATTTAGGTAACCATTTAGCATTGTGAATATGGCCTACTGATAATTCAAAAAGAAAGAAAGGCCAGTACTTTCTTTAATTCTGTTCATGAACCATAAAAATTAAAAGGGAACATTCTCTCTGCTAAAATTGAGAAAAGTAGGGAATTCTACTGATGGAGATAATCCTTTTTCTTCCCCATGCATCTTTAAAGTCACATATAGATTACTTCAAGACTGTTTTGCAAGCTAGAATGCTTGGGCTTATTTTCATATCACATTTGTTTAATTTCCTAAAAATCATCTTAATATATATTCCAACTCTGGATCATAGCATTTAAACAAATGCAATGATATCGAACATATATCAAACTTCGCTCAATTCTTCTGACAGTTCTGATGAATGCTAGAGCCTTGTAACCATCTTTTTTTCTCAAGGGAATTTGGAAAGGGGTATCCATCACAATCAATATTAGTTGATAATCTTACCAGCTCAATTCCATGTTTCCTAAAGCAGTTGAACACTTTGCCTGGCCCAATGTTACTCATCTTGAGTTGTTCATCAGTCAAGTAATAAATCGACTAATCAGAGAAGGAGGGAGGGGGTGCCTTCCTTTGAATTAAGTATGAACTTCCTTCGTCTCATAATATCCTTAACAAAACCATGATGGATATTTCCATATACCCCCTGGGGAATGTGACGTCTCCTGCATAATGCGATCGCCGTTTCTGAAGTGGAAAAGTGGTCCTGTGTATATAAACCTATTAAATGAGGCAGCTGGAAAGGCTGCACTAAGCCTGCAAAGAAAAGCAGGCTGGTAAACTTCAGACCAGCAGACCAGATACTTGCCTTTGAATACTCTGCTCAGTATCTGAAGAAGAAAGTGTGGCACACTGAAGAGAAATTCAGCACCTAGGAGAGCTCCAAGTGTCCCTTGTGCAAAAATCACCATTACCGTATTTTTGAGGAATCCAAAAGTCCGTCTTCTGGCTTGGTAAGTAAAAGTTGATATGTGTTCATTTCAGTCTAGAGAAATATTTTTTTTCCCTAAATTCATTTTTAGATTTTCTGTATGTATGTTGGTATGACTTAATAATAATGCAAACAGTTATCGCAATGAATTCAAAATATGAATTTCTCTTCGGGGATGATTTTCTGATTTCTCTCTCAAATAACAAAAGTTTTTCTTTTAAAAATGCCTATTTCATAATTAGTATTTCATATTCTTTTTGAATTGTCTCTTTTCCTTGAATACAAGGGAATGTTCATTATTCACCTTCTTCTGATCATTTAAACTATTTCCTTTATATGCAATTTAAGAGTTTTTAAATAAATCATGAAGACTTTTTTCCCATCGTTTTTCACATTCACATGTTTAAAGAGTAGTTAAGAAATATGTAATTTCTCTAAAATTATTTACTTAAATTTCAGTGGTACTCTATATATATTTTTTACATTAACTCTGTTCTTGTGGTCAGATAAAATGAATACTTTTTTAAAAAAACAATGAATGGATTTCAGTTGCAGAACAATGTGAACATATTCCTGAGGGGAAGCTGTGTTAGACTGTGACAGTAAAAACAATAGACAATTTTGTAGCAGCTTGAAGATTTATATGTTTTTTATAGCAGAAGCTTTATCTGGTCACACTCTCCCTTGGATAAATATTTTCAGGAGAATGGATCACCATCACCATATAAGTTCTTGTCTTTAATCTCAGAGCTCTTTATGTGGATGTTATGGACTAATTTTCAGTGAGTTTAGTGGTGTTTCAAATGTTTGGCTCTATTTTCTGTCATAACTTCAATGCAAGTGCAGCCAATACAAGTTCTTTGATGCTATTTTTAACAACAGGATAAAATTACTTTGAAAATCAAGATGATCTTAGTTAATATTTTGACACTTTAATTATATATAATTAGCAAAATTGTTTATCTGTCAATCACTCTATTTCCGCCCCTTCCCCCATATCCTCTGAACCTCAACTTCTGCTTTTTTATGTCAGGATTCATTTAAAATTTCTCTGCATGCCATATGCTTAACCTCAAGAAAGAAAGCATTTATCAAGTAGCAGAGCATAGCTATGATATTCAATATATTATCAATGTTATTCATATTACTAGTAACAGTTTTTCTTATAAATCAGCAGATTCTTCTGTGTAGACCTGCATAATAATTCCTATTGCAGATATTCACTATGAAGAAATTTCTGGCCTCTGAGTATTTTAATGAAAATGTCTAGTCCACATTCTTAATTCATAATTTGAGCTATAAATGAGCACAGGTACAAATACACACACACACACACACACACACACACACACACACCTTATCTATTTATCTACACCTACATTTATATCTATATCTATTGTAGATATCATTTACTGTAGATGTACATCTCTCTCTCTCTCTCTCTCTCCCTCCCTCCCTCCCTCCCTCTCCCTCTCCCTCTCCCTCTCTCCCTCTCTCCCTCTCTCCCTCTCTCTCAATGCTACTGATTTTCCAAAACAACCTCTTTCTGACTAGATCTTTATTTATTAAGCATTGGAAACTGATAGCGTGTTCTGTCGTTTTTGCCAATCCAGGTCAAAAGAGATGGAACACAGAAGTAGCTCCCATCTTCTCCTCTTTTTCACATTCCTCTATGTTTTCTGCTCTCAAGTCATTGCCTTGCCTCCTTTAGGAACATATTCAGCTATAAGGTAAGAAAACCCTAAGCAATCTCTTCTATAACTGATAACATGAGTTGCAAATTTAAGACGTTCTTGAATCCTATGGACTGAAATAAGACAACTGTTACTTGTGTTGATAGCCAAATCTAATGGCAAATATTATTGCTTCCACTGTCACAAAGTTATCTAAAGAATGTTATACACTTTTTACTCTTTAACAAATAGATATTGGAATATTTATTTAGGTAAATAAATTAGGTATTTTTGAGCTGTTGCAATTAGACTTTACCTGTATACATGGATTAGGGTAGAAAAGACAATTTAATTCAGTAAATATTAAAAATAATAATAATAAAGATTTAATCAGGGAATTTACCACCCTTCAATTTGGGTGTCTTTAAACTATCAAACTCAAAGCTTGGGTAAGTGAGGGGGGAATAAATTTCCATATATGCAAATGCACATGCAACTGTAAGCAGGTAATATCATTATGCAGCTGGTAGCTTGTGAATATAAAGAATATGATCTTAATTATTTAGAAAATTGTTAATGTACTCATTATATTTGTTTATGAGAAACTTGGAACAGATCATAAATTTGGTGCTCTAGAATCTGGATTCTGAGGTTGTTTTGCATGGTTCCATTCATATAAAAGAGCACACTTTACTATATCACACATAAGGAAACAGACACACCTTCACTTGGGAACTTCCCTTAGCAATAAGTCTCAGAGATTTAAAAAAACAATATTTGAGATATTCAGAAAGCATTTTATTATCATTCTTAAGAAGTGAAGCAAGGTTGACCTAGTTAGTAGTTACATGGCAGACCAAAAGGAAATACTAGTGTTGTAATCTAGACTGGAATTAGGAAAAAAAATCATTCTGGAAGTTGTACTACTTTATCAAGAAAACAATATATCATTCATATAATCACTTTGCATCCAGTTTTGGTCTCCACAATATTAAAAAGATGTTGAGATTCCTGAAAGAATGCAGAGAAGAGCAAGACAAATGATTAGAAGACTGGAGGCTAAAACATATGAAGAATGGTTGCAGGAACTGGGTGTGTTTAATGAAAAGAACTAGGACTAGAGATGACATGTTCCAATATCTAGGGGGCTGCCACAAAGAGGGGGAGAGGTTCATTCTCTTAAAGGCAGAACAGGAAGCAATAGATGGAAATTAACCAGAGAGAGCAAACCTATAAATAAGGAGAAATTTCCTGACAGTTAGAAGAATTAAACAGTGGAATGGATTGCTTTCAGAAGTTGTGGTTGCTCTATCACTGGAGGCTTTTATTATTATAATAATAATAATAATAATAATAATAATAATAATAATAATAATAATAATAATAATAATAATAATAATAATAAAGTTGGAAGGTACCTTGGAGGTCATCTAGTCCAACCCCCTGCTCAGGCAGGAAACCCTATACCATTTCAGGCAAATGGCTGTCCAGTCTCTTCTTAAAAACGTCCAGTGTTGGAGCATTCACCACTTCTGGAGGCAGGTTATTCCACTGGTTAATTGTTCTCACTGTCAGAAAGTTTCTCCTTAGTTCTAGGTTGCTTCTCTCCTTGATTAGTTTCTATCCGTTGCTTCTTGTCCTGCCTTCAGGCGCTTTGGAGAATAGCTTGACTATTTTAAGAAGAGCTTGGACAATCATTTGTCTGAAATAGTATAGGGTCTCCTGCTTGAGCACGGGGTTGGATTAGAAGACCTCCAAGGTCCCTTCCATCTCTGTTATTCTGTTATGTAGTGTTATGTGGGATTGACTTTGACAGACAGGAGGGAAGAGGCACAGCCAAGATAACAGTGGGATAACTAAAATTTGAGTCTGAAGGAGAGTGTCTCAAAAGGAACCCCTTAGATTTTTCAGAGAGCAAAATTGTTCTGAAAAATACTTTCAGACTTGCAAGAGTCTGTAGCCATATCATTAAGATAGAACTAGTGCTTGTCTGGATTAGTTAACCTCAATGCTGCATGTATAACCCTCACTTTCACATGTTCATATGTATGGTCCACAAATTGACTGGAGCCCCATTTATTTAAACCCACCATGGTAAGTGAACAAATAGGAAGCAAGGTGGGGCAAATAATTGCTAGCTCACATTTACTAATTATATTAACATTCTTTGAAGTAATGAGCATGAGAAAGCTGGGACTAAAAATAACAGAGTTGCCATAACTCATGTAACCATTGTTAGTGGTAAATGCCACCCATTATAACTCAGAAGAATATTTTATTTTCTAAAATCTTGAGAACATCATCATTAGATCCTCATTAGAATGTTTAAAGTAGAAATCCATCCAATGAAATGCACAGATAAACTGAAATGCAGGAGATATGCAGGAGAAAAATGATCAAATAAATATTTCATATTTTTACAACATGCAAATTTCACCCAAAACAACACGTGAAAATGGTAAAAGATTAAGAAATCTACATTTTATAACCAATTATTTCATACATGGGATATCATGAAATGAAAACTTATTTTAAATTACTAATTTATTAGTAATTTGAAGAGTGAGGCAAACGATATTCTAAGAGAGTATTATGTGAGGGTGGAATAATTTTGAAATGCCATAATTGCCTTCAAAAGAAATATTTTTCCAGATTTCTTTTTTGATACAGAAAAGAATTTCCCATGAAAAGGAAATTATTGATATATTATGGCTATATTATATCAAATCACCTATTAGTTTTTTATTAGCTCTAGGAAAGGTGTTAAGGAAATATTTAGGATTATTAATCTGTCTTTCATCCATCTGTCTATCGTCCGTCCGTCTGTCCGTCCGTCTGTCTGTCTAGCTGGCTAGCTGGCTAGTCGACTATCTACTTTTATGAAATTCGTAACAAAGAATCAGGATTCGTAACTAAGAATTACTGATCTAATATGATCCCAGAAATCAGCCCCTTTCCTGTTTTATTGTAAGATTAACCAAAATTAGTAGCCTTTGCAGCCATCAAAAGAAGAGTTCCTTGAATCAAACTTTTTCTCTACGAAGGGGAAAATCTGCATTCTGTGGCTCCAGCAATGTTCTCCTTATGATCACAGAATTGCATATTTAATAACTAGGGGAAAGTTAAAAAGAAATAGACATTATAAGAAGTTCCCTGTTTCAGACAAAACATTCAAGGAAAGCAATAGAATCTTATAAACATGGGTAGTAGTTAACAACTAAATGTCATGACATTCAGTCTGTAAAAAAAAGAAGCATATGCCAATTTCTCTAAGCCTAAGCTTCAAATGGGCATTTTCCTAATCATACTATCAACTGACAAATTAGTAGAACATTAATTGGAAGAAAGCACATTGAATTATTGGTAAAACAAAGGTCTTTGCTTGCCCAAATGTTACAGAAAGTAATATACACATTGTAATAAGACTGAAAAATTTGTAACTGAATTAAGTATAAGAGCAGAGAAGCAAATATTTGGAAGACTTTAAAACATATTTCCCAACATAAGGCTAATTAGCAACTTCCTTACTCTAAGGCAGCCAAGGAACTTTCTGAGTGAGTTTGGGAAAACTAATCATTCTTCTGTAGGAACATTGGCATCCTTCTCACCATTAGTTTCTACTGTCCAACATGAGCTTTCCAAGCACTATTATTTTACATCCTTATTGCAAACCTTACCTTGGTCCCTCTTGTCCAGTAAGGAGGAGGAGGAGGAGGAGAGACCTAATCAATTTATATTAAGAGCTGATTCATGGCTACCACCAAGGACCATATGTCCCAAAACTGGTACTTCATTTCTTCCAATAGCATATTAAAAATAAATAGATGTAAACATGTTAGAGCTAAATTTTCAAGGTCATCTTATATTATCCCCTTTTTCCACCTCTCACTGTGGGAACAATGGAACAAAAGAAGGATGTAATAGGAAAGCAGTATTAAGGGAAGCAAAGTGTAATTTCTGCTTATATTTTTGGTTTGTGTATTCAGTGGAAAAGTTTTAGAATCCTTATTCATAGACTAACATGCTGAAGTCTGATGAAGATTCTTTCTACAAGGAAATTTTGTACTGTATGTTTTTGACAACCTGGCTTTCCCATTCATATTTTAATATTTTTACGTTCATCCTGTTATTATACTGTATATAATGAAATGATAGAATGGGGACCTCAGTTCTTTTTCCACATAGCCCATCTGAATGAAATTGTCCATATTTAATTAACTGATCTATATCACTCAGTTAAGCAAATGATTCAAAATCTCACATTGTTTCAGTTCTGTTTGGAATGTTCTGGTGTGAGAGCACAGTATGTTTCCCTTCTGTTTTTAGACAATGGAGAAATATGCCACCCTTATGACATGAGTAGATGACTTTAAAGTATCTTCGAAGTCCTTGTCTGTGAGAATTCTCTCCTTCCAAATCATTCTCAACATTTTTACCACCCTATTTTCCCCTCCTTCAACCTTTCTCAGATTAGGAAACAGAATACCATTTGATGGACAAAGTGAATCTGATCACACCCAAAATTCATTAAAACCTGAGGCTGACATTCTTCAAACTATCGTACCTGAAAACGAGAAGTTCTATTTTGATATGTCCAGAGCTATTGACAGGTAAAACCTTTGATCTCCAATAAACACTGAAAAAAAAAGCCTTTGTGAACTAATGTTGATAAATTCACTGAGGCTTTCTGCTCTGTAGGTCTACATGTCCTATTTGAAATAAAGACTTTGCAACAAGGAGTCAATTCACAGCATTTTTTGTGCATATCACCAATACACATTCATTTTCATTTCTGTATAATAATATTGATCGTACATTTTAAATCCATTGTAGAAATACAAGACATGCTGATGGGCTCTTTACAAGTGGCTACAGCAAACTTTTGGGTCAACTTTCTGCAAGAAAGTATTTGGAGTCCCTAGTTGGAAAAAGGATTGGGTAAGTGATTGTACCTTGTGTTTCCCTAATGCAGGTTACCTTTAAATACTCCTATATATTTAATATAATCCAGAATATTTGTAACTTTTTATATTTTGTATTAATGATAAAGAGGTTTGTGATGGTGAAGAAGAAACCTTTAATTGAACCTAGTAATGAAATTAGAAATTTGAATTATAACTGACGAGATATTTACAGTATATTACTACACCATATCTTTGTTATTGCAAAGAGGAGAAGTAGCAGATGTGGCAAGGAAGACCACACAGCTCCATCTGGTACAACTGTCATGACCTTTCCAGGAATGGGAGGACCTTCTCTCAGTTACTCATGTCTTGACTACCTGCTGCAATAGACGATATGTAGGGTTGGCTTTGTAGACCATTTGGAAACTGATGGGTATTTCACAAAGGATCTGCCTGACACCACTGATGTAGGAGATGACCAGGCTGAGCTTGAGAGAGAAAAAAAATTAGAGGATTGTTCTACATGATTCTTTGAGCACCTGGGGAAAAAGATGGGATATAAACCTAACAGATGAATACATGTATTAGAGAAGTTGAGGTGAGAAAAAAATAAATAAAGAGAGAGCTGCTGGAAATTTCTGAAGCTAGAACATAACTTAAGAAAAACTCTGATAGTGTGCCGTATACAAAATATGGCCGGTAATGACATGAAAACCTGCCCACTGTGACTTTGCAATCGGTACAAACCAGTTACTTTGAATAAACTGTGAACAAATGAACTAAACTGTGAACAAATCAATTCAGAACACGGATGCCTCTGGTAAAGCAGAATACCAGAAACACCCTGTGCCTTGGGTCACCTGCCTTTTATCCTGAAAAAGTGATATCAGTAATTCATTTGCAGTGATTTCACTGCTGCACTTAAATATGCTGGATACTTTGTGGATGGCACCTATTGATGACTGTTTCAAGACCAATAAAAAAAATAATTATTTGCCACATGGCCAAAACTCCACATTTTATACTTGGACATTCCTTCTAGCTATAATTTTCCTTCAGGGTCAATGTGTTCACAAACCCAGGAAACATTTAATCAAGTGTCATCCATTAGAGCAGAGGGTAAGATCAAGACAAGTGATTTTGTTGTTGTTTTAAAAATGAGAATTACAATAAAAGTATGAGTGTTGACTGGCCTAGTCTTTGAGAGGCTTGTGCATTAATATGCTTCTTGCAACTCCATTTTTACTTGAAGAGACAACAACCCCCTTGATGAGCAGATGCCAGTCAAACGTCACTCGGATGCTGTCTTCACTGACAACTACAGCCGTTTACGAAAACAGATGGCGGTGAAGAAGTACCTGGACTCTGTTTTAACTGGGAAAAGAAGGTAGACAGAGGAAATGCCTAAAAATATCTGGGTTTTAAAAGGATCAGACAGCAATAACCCATTAACAAAATCTTCTTTTTAATGTATTGAAAAACAATTAGCAACAGTGGCTTTCTTCTGGGGACAAATTATCATAAAAATAGTTTTAAAGCACAGCAAATTGTGTACTGAAAAGAAAGGGGAGCATGACCCGTGCGTGTTTTCTATTTTTTGACATCTTTCTGCATGCAAAGGAATTAATTAGCAAAGAATTGGTGACCTAATTCTCAAATGGTTTTATAATTACTAAATAAAAAGCTTTGTATTGTGTTTCCATAAAATAGCTATACATTATTTTATATGACAAAACTATTTGAGATGTATCCTTTCAGTAAAAAGACCTGTAATGTTTGGCACAATAAAAAGCAGAAGCACAAAGATTATTACGCTCCTGGGATTCAACAAAATGTGCATTGTTTCTCCGCCATTTTAGTCAAGAAGATCTCAACCCACCCAATCTTCGGGATGAAGTAGAATTGCTTGAACCAGCCTTCTCAGAAAATTATGATGATGTGACTGTAGATGATATGGGTCTTCTGAACCGCCTCCCACTGGTAGGTTGAAATTTGTTCCCAATAAGAGAAATCACCTGACCTTCAATCCTTGACACCCATGACATGGCTACTCCTCTGCAAAAAAAACTCTCTTAAATTATATAACTTCATATCACAAGAAGATAATTGTGGGGCTTAAAATATATAAGCTAATGAAAATTAGTAGTTTGACATGGTTAACTTGCTCAGTTTGCTGGGATTTTTCTTAAACTGTTAATATTAAGCTGAAGCTCAGACAAGAATAATCTCTTTGAACATGATTGCACAAGTGCTTCCCTTTAATGAGATAGAGAGAAGATAGATGATAGATGATATATCAGGGGTCCCCAACCAACGGTCCATGGACTAGTACTGTGGACCAGCATGCCAGCAACCCGTCTGCACAAACAAGCAAAGCCCCATCTGCGGGATGCAGGCAGCACACAAAACCATGCACCCTCTGGTCTGTGGAAAAAACTCTCTCCACAGAACTGGTCTAGTGCCCAAAAGGTTGTGGACCTCTGTGATAGATGATAGATGATAGATAGATAGTCCATAGCTTTTTTCTTCATATCCTTCTGATTAATTGAAATTGAATTTGTAGCCAACAATCCCCAAAGTTTATCCTGACATACCAGACCTGCACTTCCATTGTCTCATACCTTGATTAGCTGTCACTCTCAGACTGAGTTCCCATACATATGAAACTGAAATTATGTAATAGTTTCAAAGCAGTGAGTTGCTCTGCATTAAGCCAGTCAAAAGTGATCGATGAAGGAAAATACAAGACCCTCTTCAGTGGGTTATGAAGTTAAAATGGACCTCCTTGCCTAGATCTTTTGTTGGAGATGGAATTTAGTGAGACAAAGAACCTTATGAGACATAAACGGTGGGAAATGACATATCTGGAGAAGGTATGTACAATATATGTGGACAGACAATGGGAAATACAATTTGTACTTAGTTCAAAATATTGGCTATGCAATATCTTAACAAGCATATGCCTATTTAGGATACCAGCCAGCCAGGCATGCTTTTTCTCAGGATTGACATTGATTAATTTAGTTCTAAGCATGTTCTATACCTTTGATTTGCTTCCCCTTGATATAATGTTCTATTATCCTTTTGGAGATCACTTTGAGGTAACCAGGGTAGGGAAGAGGCATGTCTTGACAAGTGGGGAAATATCAGATCCTACTTGAAAGACATTAAACTAGACTATACATGTAGCATTGGAACATAAAAAGCAGCAATGGTGGATCAGGCTTAAACCCTATCTAAGGGTTTAAACCCTATCCAAGGTGATCAATTTAATCCCTCTATAAATCATATCAACTGCTTCTAAGCATTCCTAATCTTGTTCCTGAGCAACAAGTATTGAACAAACATATATCTGATACTGGAGGGAATATATGGCAATAGCCATTAATAGCCTTATCATCCATGAATTTGTTTAATCAATTTTTAAAGCTGCCTGGTGGTAACCATCAAGACTACTCTTTCTAGTAAGTTTCTAAATGCAACTCTATACACTGTGAGCAGCATTTTTTCAGCTCCTCTGAATCTTCCACCATCCAGTTTTATTTGATGAACTTTAATATTTATTTTTTTGTACTGTAATATTTTAATATTACAGTACAGAAAATAAACAACCTCTATAATAAAATAATACTCTATATTTTCTCCCTGTTCCAAAAGAGAGGCTAATCTTTCAGCAGCTGCCATGAAAGCCAACCTATAGGATCAACAGGTCAGAACAATGTTATATAAATGGGACAAACAATAAACAAAATGCAGGCAATTCGTACTTTTATATTTAAAGATAGTGATGTTAGAAATACTGCAGATGTCAGAACAGAATCTTTCAAGAATGTATTTAGTTTCTACCTTCCTTCAGCTACCTTCTACTAAAGGTCCTATAAAAACTATCCATGTTCAGAATTCTAAGGGGTCCTAGGAGAGATGAAAATAAGCAACTTCGGGCTCCAGAAATGAAAGGAAGAATGAAATGAGTTTTCTCTTTTTTGCCTGGAAAACAGAGCAGCTTCTTATGGATGCTACTTTCCCAGGATTTTGTCCAAACCGTGGTTCTTCCTTTATTTCAATGTGAGGGTCCAGAATCTAATTATACTGTAGATACAATGATTTCTACAGAGGCATCAATTGTTTTGGACTGTGGCTTCCATCAACCCAATTAGCATGATCAATGGATAGACATCTGTTGTCACTAGAAGGTGTTTAGTCCATTATCCCAGTCTATTTATGACAAAGCATCCAGAAGAAGCATTATGATCTAAGAGCATCCTTAGAAGTGTATTGCCTGTATTCCCATATTGAGGCCATCAGCACTATAAAAGACTTTGCGTGCAAACTTGGGGAAATCATACATAAAGTAGGATATTCTAGCTCAGAGGTCTTCAAACTTGGCCCTTTTATGACTTGTGGACTGGTGTGCCTCTGAGGAATTCTGGTAATTGAAGTCCACAAGCCATAAAAGGGCCAAGTTTGAAGATCCCTTTTCTAGCTGATCATAGATCTCCTTATAATGCAATTTGCACAATTTCTCTATTGGCTGAATTACAGAAAACCTAAGAAAGTATTTTTTTTATTGAATTGACTTTCATTCTAGAGCACAAGCAACATGTGATAATATTATTGTTGTTGTTAGTACTACTGCTAAGGATAAAATCTCTCAGTCTAATAGAAGAGTTGTATATCAACAGAAGTATGGAGCTTGCAAGTTTTATAACATTAAGTAAGAAAACTTGGCTCAAAAAGTTGACTTAAGAAAACCTCTCACCCTACAGTAAAACTGTATCAAGGAAAGTTTTTATTTACTTATATAGTTTGTTTTAAATATCATTTTCCTGTTGACATGAAATGGAATTGATCCAGCACACAATCTCTACTAGCTAAGCAGGAGAGGTGGCACACATTAACAAATCTCTCCTAACTCTGCAACCCATCACATCCCCCAAACCCAATTGACAGAATTAGAATAAGAATATCTGACTGTTTGGTTGCCAGGAGTTCTGTTATTTGTCCTTGCAGCTGAGGGCTGCATGCAATATGACAGTAGTGCAATTATTTCATCACAGAGGTGGGGCTGGAATTCTCATCCCCTTTTCTTAACTTGATGGGTTTCATTTTTAAAAAAAATAAAATAATCAGATTAAGCATTACTGGCATAATACATATTTTTAACTTCTTATTTTGAGAAAAATAGAACACAGCAGAAAATCATGGTGTAGTTTGTCAAGACATTTCAGGTGGGGGATCATGGGGGAGTGTCACCAAAAGAGGCGGAGGGACCCATGTGATCTGGCCTTTATGATTTTGCACCCACCTTTATTCTAGGGGAAACATTGCAGTCGGAATCGTAAATCAGCTGATGAATATTTCTTTCAATTTCTGGAAATACGTAAAAATCTGAACCCAAGCTAACAACGCTCAATTAGTGAGACCAAATTTTTAAGAAATGTTCATTAAAATGTCTTGAACATTTAAGCTCATATTTTTTTTTTGTTTTCTTCCTTTCTTTTTCTCTCTCTCTCCAGAATCTCTGAAGACGACTCATTTAAAAAAAAAAATCCTTCAAAAAGTCCTGGAAAAAAAAATCCTAAAAAAAAAAAAGATCAAGCTATTTTTTTGAGTTTCTCATGGCATTTCAAAGAGATGATTTCATTATTTAAATCAAAACAAATATATATTGTGGAGTGAAATTTGTGATATTTATGTTTCTTATATAATAAAAATGGATGTTTACACTGTAAATAATAACTTAGATCTGACTGTACATACTGTATGTATGCTGGTTTAACTCATGCAAATTCTCTGTCTTCTGATGCTGTAAGTCTGTTACTTTGATGCCTGCAGTTTCAGTAAAGACAAATAATGCAGAGAAGCAAAATATATCAAGTTGCTGTTTATACTCGATACAGAAAAAGGATTAGGCTCTTTGCTGGATAATTCAGGGATTTCTGTGTTGTCCTTTCCTCATCCCTGCTATCTCTGCCTTAAGGGAGATGCAGCCAGGTATTTCAGAAATATGCTGCAATAAAGCACGAAGGTGTCCATACAAAACCTGGCAGCGTTTGGCTGCCTTCCACCATCGACTTACAACAGTTCATTTAGTGACCATTCAAAGTTACAGCATCACTGAAAAAAGTGACTTATGACCGTTTTTCACACTTACGACTGTTGCTGCCTGGTCACGTGATCAGAATTTGGATGCTGAACAACCGATTCATTTTTGTGACGGTTGCTATGTCCCGGGATCACTTCACTTTTCTCAACCTTCTGACAAGCAAAGCCAGATTCACTTAACAGCCATGTTACTAACTGAACAAGTGTGGCAAGAAAGGTCGTAAAAATGGGGCAAAATTCGATAAACAACTGTTTCACTTAGCAACAAAAATTTTAGGCTCAGTTGTGGTCCTAAGTTGAGGACTACCTGTATAATAAAAGCTTGCAGTCCTGACTTTTAGCAGGTCAAGGTCCTGCCCAAGCTTGGATGGAAGCAAGGTTTTTCACCAGATCAAATAGATGGTGTTTCCTTCATGTCAGCAGGCAAATGGTGTCCCTAAAGCACAGGGTATCACTCGAGACAATAAGAAAATAAATTGATTGAATTTGGATGGAACATTGGCTTGTCACTGGGAGCAATATTTAAAACCCTAGCAAGATATAGTAAATATGGGAGTATTTTGATGGGATAAGAATGTGAATACATACAAACAAACACAAACACAGAAAGAGAGAGAGAGAGAGGGAGGGAGAGGGAGAGAGAGAGAGAGAGAGAGAGACCCATAGCAGGTTGGTCGTGAAATTACTTTCCAGACAAGTGGCAAACCAGAAGATGGGAAGTAGAAATCTTGTGTGTACACACTCTCTGCCTGATTCCCAAGTGCTTCTCCAGCTTGACAAACTTTGGTTTACTGACTTAGGCAGCATACTGACCTTTTCAAGGGATAAGACTAGCTTCTGTGGAGCCAGCAAGTGAAGCCTCTTGAGATATGACTTACTCAAATAGTCATTGATTGTTTTCAACTGGAAAAAGCCCAGCACCCATAAATAAACCACTTGCCAGTTCAAGGCCGGAAACTGACAAGCTAAATATTGTTTCAACTAAATTATTTTTCAACATAGGTAGCCCTGGCTTCAGTTTCTAATATTGACAGCTGCTAGCAAACATATTTTATAGTTATATTTTGTATTCTGATGGTGCTCTGCTTATCTTCAGTGGGAGAATGTTAGTCCCTTGCATCTTCTTTCATATGTAGATGGTAGCTAACTTCCAGGCAGATAGCAAGTGAACAATGAAGTAAACTGTAAACTGTAGACTTTTCCTCTCCTTCCTTTCTGGAATTTGGAATAAAACCATCCCAGGCTTTTTAAAAAAGCAATGTCCCAAAGCTTCTAGCATCTGGACATCTTTACACCCTAAGTGTTACAAAAAGTGGGTGAGACTTATAGGAAAATAAGAAGGGGGCATTGAAGCATGTTAGAATTGGCTGGAAAGATATTCCTTCCCAGTCCCTACTATGATCCAAGCAATTTTCTTGAAACACCAAGTGGAAAAAAACTCCATTATGATCAGCTTACAAAAGGACTTAGGGGAGTGTTCTCTGTATAGTACAGGGGTCTTCAAACTTGGTCCTTTTATGACTTGTGGACTTCAACTCCCAGAATTCCTCAGCCAGCGTGCCTGGCTGAGGAATTCTGGGAGTTGAAGTCCACAAGTCATAACAGGACCAAGTTTGAAGACCCCTGATATAGTATGTGGTAAGCTGGCCAAATTCATATCCCAGATTGTTGCTCAGGCAACCAGGTTGGTCTCATGTTGTAGTTGCTATCATTATTACCAGCAGCAACCAGGGAACATCCTTATTCCAGTAAGGATATATTAAAAAAAATTACCCCTCTTTCTCTCCTAGCACAGTTAGTATTAGCATGCGTTCAAGACTTTCTGGAGCCTTCTCCAATATAAGGGAGAAATTGATGTTGAGAACTTGCCTGATGGAGCTGCTGTCATTCATTTACAAGATCTGAACCAGCATATAGTATGTTAGCATTTGATCAGGACTCAGAAACTATAATATGGTTGGCATTTGATTATGTAGTCTTGAGCACTCTGATTTATTTTTTAAAAAATATTAAATTAACGTGTGAATCATTTAATATGAGATATAACAGCAATAGTATTTGTGCAAATCATGATTCAATGCTCAGTACTGGTAAAATTGGAACATTGCATATGTTTGGGTGCATGTATATTCGGTTGGATATGCTGTACATATTTCAAATATAGTCTTTGGGGGGGAAAAACAACAGCTATAGTTGGATGGAAATTCCGCTGTCAAAATAAACAATGACGCTGCCATGAATGTTGTAGGAACTTCTCCAGCATCCTGCTGCAAGGAATTTTATTTTTCAAAGGCTATCAAATTTCTACTTGCAGCAGAAAATCAGATCAAACACACATTTATCACTTCCATGAAAACTTATTTATAAGAGTAGCAGTTTTTTCTTTGTTGTTCTTTCAGGCATCTGTTGGAATTGTTGCATTGTCATCAGCGGCCTGTATAAGGAATGGACAGAAGATAACAATAGGAATAGCACTCAGACTTATATACTACCCCATAGTGCTTTACAGCACTCTCTAGGCCAGACATGTCAAACTTGCGATGTCACGTGACGTCATGCAATGTATCGGAGCTTTCCCCCCATTGCCGGCAATGGAGTGGGCGTGGTTTCCCAGTGATGCATCCGGTCTGCGGGCCGGCAGTTTGACACCCCTGTTCTAGGCGGTTTACAATGTCAGGATATTGTCCCCAACAATATGGGTTCTCATTTCACCAACCTCAGAAGGATGGAAAGCTGAATCAACCTTGAACCCCGTCAGAATCGAACTCCTGGCTTGCGGGCAGAGTTTGCCTGTAATATTGCATTCTAACCACTACTCCTTTTATCAATTTACCAGGC
Organism: Protobothrops mucrosquamatus; assembly: GCF_001527695.2. Classification (NCBI taxonomy): domain Eukaryota; kingdom Metazoa; phylum Chordata; class Lepidosauria; order Squamata; family Viperidae; genus Protobothrops; species Protobothrops mucrosquamatus. The sequence continues at coordinate 93,497 of NW_015386244.1, read as the reverse complement.
AAATTGTTAGCAGATTTCAGGAATTCTTAGTAGAGATGATTTTCACTAGAACCACACGTGTTTCTGACTCTCAATCTTCTTAACAATCACCGTAACCAATATTTCATCCTTAAGTTTAATTATTGGGGAAAATACTGGGGAAAACGTACGAGCTTCCTGAAATGTTAACACAGATATTATTGGGTGCTGCAAATTTCCCTCTGTAGAGCTGGAAGCCCTCCTTTAACAATAAGGCCCTCTCATGATGGCATACTAGCACTGAGCCAAAACTGAAGTGGCTGCGTGGATTTCAGGAGAAATGAGGCTCTCACCTTAAGGAGTGCTGCTTGACGGATTATCACATGGATTACCTATCGAATAATTAGCTTGCTGCTGGGCAGCTTTAAAGAAATCCAGTTGAAACTACAGCTTGCATTATTACTCCGTGATTCATTCCATACTCTACAAGTTCCTATTCAGCCTTCATCCTCTGAGCCAACTTTTCAAAGAGTCAGTGTTGTTACACATACTGGGTTCTGCAGTGCAAATCTCTATTCCACAATATTTTCCTTCAAGGCTGAATAACTGGAAAAGGAGACTTTCCAGGTTTTAATGCAAGTATAATGAACTTGTCAGGCTACTTGCTTTTTTGAGAGTACTGCTAATGGACAATATGTTAACTAACGAGGCAGCTTTTTGATACTGGATCATGCATAATATTACCTAAGAAGAACAAAGGAGCATTTCACACACGCACACACACATGTACAACCAATGCTTTTCTTCTCTATATATTTTTTTAAATGATCTAATTAATCCTCCAGAAATATTGACCATTTGAAATGGTATTTAATTACAGGTAAGACCTCGACTTATGACCACAATTGAGCCCAAAATTTCTGTGGCTGAACGAGAACAGTGGTTAAGTGAGTCTTGCCCCATTTTACGACCTTTCTTGCCACAGTTGTTAAGTGAACCACTGCAGTTGTCAGAAGGTCACAAAAAGTGATTACATGACCCCGGGACACTGCATAAATATGGCCTCTGAATTTTGATCACGTGACTGTGGGGATGCTGCAATGGTCATCAGTGTGAAACATGGTCATCTCACTTTTTTTCAGTGCTGTTGCAACTTCAAACGGCCACTAAACGAAACGTTATAAGTTGAGGACTGCCTTTATACAATTCTAGTTGTGGAATGACTCACAGAAGTCTGGCAGTAGAAGGAAGTACCAGGATCATGTAGTTGAACCCTCTGTTCAGGAACACCAGTTAAACCATCCTTGAGAGGTAACTATGCAGTCTCTTCTTTGAATCCAGCAGAATGATAGAAATGGCCCATATAAAGCATAAACAATTGTCATACTAAAAAAATATATCAAAATTTGCCACCATATGAAACAATCCACTGCACTGAAAACCTCATTCATGAATTCTGCTGTAGCAATATTAGAACTGACTAGAGAGTGGGCCATTTCAGGATCAGCTTACATTTGTTGGAGGGCAAAGTATTCCAAAATCACAACATCCAATAGAAATATTCCTAATCTATCATTACCCGTAAGAGACAATAATGTGCAAGAAATAACGTGCACGCTTTCAAAACACCAGAGCTCTTCTCGGGGTAGATAGCATGTCAGGCAAGGTGAATGATGCCTTGGTGTGAAAATAAACTGACTATTGTTGAAGCTGTAGTATCTGCATAACTTCACTCTTTCACCATGAAAGAGCTGAGAACCATCCAAATTAGACTTTATCAAATGCCATTATGGTTTCAGTATCACTTATGACTCCTCTGAGAGCTACTGGGATGAGGAAATCACTCACACCACAAAATGCTTGGTCCTCTGTTCCTGAGACTTATTTTTTCAAATAAATAAATAAATAAAATAAACCTGTTCCCATTCTTATCTAGAACACGTCATCCTAAAAGAGTCTACTGCTGAGAAAGATGGAAGACAGATGGAAGAAAAGAAGATAGCAGTAGCACTTAGCAATAGCACTCAGACTTATATACCTGCTTCACAGTGCTTTACAGCCCCTCTAAGTGATTTACAGTATATTGCCCCCAACAATCTGGGTCCTCATTTTACTGACCTCGGAAGGATGGAAGGCTGAGTCAAACGTCTGGTAAGAATTGAACTGCTGAACTGCAGGCAGCCGGCAGTCAGCACAAGTAGCCTGCAGTACTGCATTCTAACCATTGCGCCACCACGGCTCAAGATCAGCAACAAAGTGGATGGACTCCATTACAGTAACGATGAGCACCCCATTGGAAGACCTAACAGTAACAGAATTAGAAGGGACCTTGGACTTTCCAATTCTGGTCCTTGGACCTGAACCTTGGACTTGAAGGACCAGGTTAGGGATGGATTGCCATAGTCGAAAACCTAGCCATCTGGCGAACAGAAGTAAGAAATGACTTGATGGCACATAATCGATTAGCCATGATCAGTCACACTTTTTGTCACAGGAAAGTGAATATTTTAGAAAATTAAGCAGATGTTTCATATGAAAGGGATAAATTCTGGAACCCCGTCCTCCAGCCTGAAACTCTAGTCTAAAGATATGTCTGCAGATCTAATACTTCAGAGAGCACCATGTTAGAAAAGACTACATTTAAGGATTGGGGAAAGATAGTGTCTCATATTATTTGTGCCTGTGGATTAAGGTTATGACACAAGCAGCATAGCTAAAGCCAAGGACAAATAAAAGACCAATATTATCCCTCGAGTCCTCTTCCACAGCTATCTGGATTGTGCAAGAGTTATAGCAACTACAAATCACTGCTGGCTGGTTAAACCTGTTGTAGCACTTTTCCTCTTTGGCTGATTTCAGAAAAGCTAAACATGGTTTAATCTGCTTAATACCTGGATGGGAGATCACTGGGACAGCCCAAGACTCTCACCTAAACTGGGAAGAAAATAAAGCAAAAGCATCAAACATCCTACAAACCACTACACTCATTGGAAAAGTATATTAATTTCAGGGCTACAGGTAGCCCTCACTTACTGACCACTCATTTAGTGACTGTTCAAAATTATGATGACACTGAATAACATTATTGAACTGAATGGGAAATCCCTCTCTTCTTCCTGAATCCTACCCAGTGGTGGGATTCAGCCAGTTCGCACCAGTTCGGCAGAATCGGTAGCTAATTTTTTGTTGCCCAGGCCCAGAGTGGACTTCCAGAAGTGGCATCCACATAGAGAACTGGTTGTTCACATATTTGAATCCCACCACTGATCCTACCCCATGAATTGCCACAAGAAGGAATGTTCAGATTAGGTAGAGATGAAAGCCTGTCCCCAGGTTAGGATCACTGGCAATTTATGAACAATATCATCATCAACAAGAACAAAACCATCTGGCATTCAAAAGAAAACCAAGCGATTGACATTTTATCAGAGGAAATTTGAATGTAACTTCTTTTGTTGGCTATATCATCCCTATTCATCAAATTGTTACTTTAATGGTGCAGAATAGAGGTGGGATCACCTGGTGTCCTACTTTCCATTGTTATTCTGTTGCTATTATTGACATAAAAGGATTAAAGCTGAAATAACCAAAAGCCACTCCCTTTTGGGACTATCCAAGCAAACTATCCTCAGGATTGTTTTCAGTAGCTGCTTTTGATATATAGATTTAGGTATAGATGATATATAGTAGATTTTTGCCTATCCTTCCATCCTATCCTTATTTTTATTGTCTTTATTGTTGCCTATCCTTCCATCCTCCCACCATCCAGTCTCAACCATCAGTACCTATCCTTCCATCCCGCCCACCATCACAACTGATGAAGCTGGATGAGAAGCGAAACATTTTCTTCATCTTCCTCAAGGAAAAAAACAGTCCAGTTGCCTTTTGAAAAAAAGCACCTTTGAGATTGTTGCCTATAGTTCATGCTTTTACTTGTTTTTGTCCTGGTTTGTCCCATTTTGCCAGTGCTTGATTTGATCTGGATGTAGGAGCTGTATGTGTGTGCATGATGCAAGGCAGAGTCCATTGCTGAGATGGGCAGTATAGAAAAAATAATATAAAATATAAATAATAATAAAACAAAACAAAACAAAACAATAAAATAAAATAAAATAAAATAAAATAAAATAATAAAATAAAATAAAATAAAATAAAATAATAAATAAAATAAAATAAAATAAAATAAAATAAAATAAAATAAAATAAAATAAAATAATAAAATAAAATAAAATAAAATAAAATAAAATAAAATAAAATAATAAATAAAATAAAATAAAATAAAATAAAATAAAATAAAATAAAATAAAATAATAAAATAAAATAAAATAAAATAGGACTGGACATTGTCCACAGCAATTTTACAACACTTTTCTAGTTCAAGCTCTCTGCCTATCTCTATATTTTGGACTCCTGTTTACTTCTTCAGAAATTATAGGGAGAAAAAGCAGCTTAAAGAAATGGTAATATGAGCAGCAAGACTGGCTCTGTAATAGTTCCACTGACTTTAATTAATCACAGGGGCTCCGTCCTTCTTTATTCACCAGTTTATGGAAAACTTTGCAGCATTTACAGCAGGTGTGGCCAGCCTGTGGCCCACAGGTGACATGTGGCCCTGGACAATTAGTAATGTGGCCCCACAAAGTCGTTATAAAGATATAAAAAAATAAAAGAAGTTTTTTATTTATAAACATTAACTATACTCTATATTTTACATGCAGCCTAAGGCAAGTGCGGCTCAGGCAAGCCAAAAGGTTGGACACGCCTGATTTACGGAGTTACTTTGCTTTGTTGCAAAACTCCGGCTGCAGTCGAATTTTACGTTTCCTTCATGATCTTTTTCAGCTTTAATTACTGTCATTTTTTTCCCTTTTAATTTTATTAGTACATTTATCAAATTTTACTTCTTTTCTCCTATAATGGAAAAATCCAGCAATCCACGGAGACTGATAGACTTTTTTTTGTATGATGACAATCTCAGAATTTATTCAAGCTAAGGGCTGTTCTAGTACAATAATATTATTATACTGCTTTCGGCATTGAAAATATTTCCCAGGTTTTTCATGCCTTCTTTTAAAGCCTGAAGAGAGTTTGTTTCTGGATGCAGCATTACTACCAATATTTTGTCTTGGCATTTTTAATGAGGACCCAGATTGTTGGGGGCAATATGGTGACTCTGTAAACTGCTTGGAGAGGGCTGCAAAGCACTGTGAAGCGGTAGATAAGTCTAAGTGCTATTGCAATATATAGGAGAGTCAGTTTGGTGTAGTGGTTAAAGGCACCATACTAGAAACTGGGAGACCATGAATTCATGCCTTAGGCATGAAGCTGGCTGGGTAACCTTGTGCCAGTCCTTCTCTCTCAACCCTAGGAAGAATGCAAGGGCAAACCACTTCCAAAATCCTGGTACAGAAACTGAAGGGACTTGTTAACAAGAGTTAAGATTAATCTGAAGACTTCTGCTGGCTCAAGAATATATGGCATTCCTAGGCCTCCTGCTGATTCAAAATATTCATTCATGGTATTTGGCCTTAACCTAAAATTGGTCCTATGTACTGTATATGTAGTTTGCATATGCGATGCTGCCGTTTCAGCTGGTTGTTCTTGCTGTCATCGTCCCTGTCCATGTTGGTTCCAAGTCCCCTGCTGTCACTCATCGGCACCGTCTGCCTCCTCTCAATCATTTGCTGTCACCCTAAGTCCATTGAGGAAGGGATACGATCCTCTATTGACCTCTTTGTATCAGTGAGGATCTGTGGCTGTTTCATGATGCAACAAAGGGTGGCCGTCTGCTAAAAGAGGCATGGCTATCCAACAAGCATTCCATCAACCGGCATATTGAACTGTTACCAGCTTATCAGACATTACGCCGGCAGATATCTTTAAATAAGAAAACTGCAAGGATGAAACAGCCACAGGTCCTCACTGATACAAACAGGTCAACAGTCTAAAGCAGGGGTAGTCAACCTTGGCTCTTTTATGACTCGTGGACTTCAATTCCCAGAATTCCTGAGCCACGAGTCATAAAAGAGCCAAGGTTGACTACCCCTAGTCTAAAGGAATATCCTTGGGAGACAGGAGGAGGAAAAGACACAGTGTGGCCAATGAACATATAAAGGACATCTCAGCCTATAGAAGGAATGGGAGTATATAAAGTGTCTCAGAAGGGATCTTCCCTAATTCCCTGGAAAATAAAAGCAAGAGTGAAGTGCTGTTACTGTAACCGTACAATAAAGACTCCTGAGAATATCACAGACAGCCACTCCCCCCCCCCCCCAAATTAAATAGATCATAGAATAAAGTTTTCCCTCAAGGCTCAAATTATCACATTTGGGACAAATTATGTGAAGATTTTACTTCCTTGAGAAGTTCATAATACTGAAAAAGTGAAAGAAAAGAGAAGGACACCTGGCAGCAAGAGGATGGTCTCAATAGCAACAACTGCACAGTTGGAAGACCTGAAAGACCACATTAGGGACAGATAGTTCTAGAGAAAATCTATCAGTGTGGTGACTAGAATAGACAGCAATTTTATGACACATAATTGATTGATCTGTCAATCAATCAAGTCTAAATGGCCTAATAGCCAATTTTTTATTGTGTGTGTTACTTGAGCTTTTTTTTATTGCAAATATCTGTTTCTGTTTTGGCATAATTATGTATTTATAATGTTATCTAGAAATCTCTAGAGATATTTTGACAATAAATGATCAGGATAATCAAGCTTCTGATGTAAATTAATCAAATATACTTAACTAGCAGTAATTTCAAGGGTAAAGAGGTTGTGACAGCAAGATCTAAAAAAAAAAAACCAAAACAGACTGGAGTTACTTATCTCTACTTTTTTAATGTCCTCCTATCTCAAAGATGTTATTTGCTTATTGGGGAAAGAGAAGTTTGAGAGGAGTAAGAGATAAATTGAATAAACCAACTCCCTCCTTTACAAGTATTTTTTTTTAATCAGGAAATCCGTATGTCTTTTCATATTCCATTTCAGTCTGTAATCTTCTTTATTTTACTGTTTCTGTATTTCCTGGGAGCTTAACAGGCTGGTCCTATCTGAAAGTCCAATAAAGCAAAAATAGTGCATTCAGCTGTTCAACTATGAATTACATTGTAAGGTAGAGCAATAAAGCATGCTAATCCTTGTTTTATGTATTTTCACATTTTTAATTATAGACTGCATGATCTCATTTTCAAAATGCAAATATCTTACTCCATCTTGCCTGAGTTTTTTCTGGAGTACCAGTGATTCAGGACCTTCAGCTTGATTTAGCTTACTAAATTTCTCTCTGTATCCTCTGTGTTGGTTAGTTCTGCATCATGAATCAAAGGATAAAAACATGGCCCTATTTTTTTAAAACAAACATACAAGCAAACATTCGACTTTTTCTATCATTTAGCTATATAAGGAGAGGTGACAATTTGGGTACCACTGGGCCAGCCAGCTATTTGATGTCAGAAGTCACTATTAGCTTTCAAATCACAATGTTCATCTGTCTTATCTTGTCCTAATTGCCCTTGAATAGATTCACAGGAACTTCTATTACAGTGAATGCAGAATTATAAAAAGCAACTTAGTCTCCAGTGAATTGCTTATTATTGCTGGAATGTATGCATTTCCATTTAATTTTTAGCTTTTTCAATGGTGGTTCCAATGCATTTGTAAGCCAACTGGGAAAAACTTGGTTTAGTAATAGGCAAATCTTCAAAACCTTACTGTAGATGAGGAGGGAGAGGGGGGGCATGTCTTGATTTGTAAATTGTTCTGAGAACACCATGAAATTGATAAATACATGCATATCCAGAAGTCAAAACTCAATGGCTTTTCCCAGCTCAGCTACTAAATATGAAGAGGTTACAAATTAGGCAGCAGATCTAGCAAGCTCTGATATACTCCAAGAAAATGGCCATAGTTTGTGGTTGTGAAAATAATTTTTTGAAACTGCCCAACTGGTATGTTCAAACTTTGTCTTCCTAACGGTTTTCATCAGTAGTCCTTTACAAAACTTTGGCTGATGATCAACAGAAACATGAGAATTAAATCATTCTTGATTCCATTCTGGAATCAAGGTTTACTCACTGCCATCTTGAAAATAATATGCAGCTGGTTGTAAAAAGCAGAATAATTCCCCAAAAGTGTGAATTAAGAAAAGAGATGGCGTATATTATTTGTAGCTTTCCATTACAAATAACTTTGATTAATTTTAATAATTTTGATTAAAAACATATTTTGATATGCAATGGATCTTTTAAAAGTCTCTCATTAAGTTTGTCTTCCATAATCCATTTGCTGAGAGCAGTCATGTTACTGAATTGTACTTAAAAATAAGATTTTTCTCTTGCTAAGAAAATGCATGTTGAGGTCCTCTCCCTGGCCTTCCCTCTCAGGACCATTTTGTTCTTGATTGACATATTTGTTTCTGCCAGCCCTTTGTTCTGGCTGCTTCCACAGTGTAGGGCAGAACTTCCCAAAGATGGCTAAATCAAATTATGACTGAAATGACCCAAAACTTAGGCAGGTGAATGTTTGTTTGCTTGTTTTAATGCAGTGGTTCCCAACCTTTTCTATACCCCACATCCCTAGAATGCTCCTGATATATCCTCGCACTCCTTACAAAAGTTCAAAATAACGGCAACGAATTATGCATATACATTATAATTTTGAAAACCCAAGTTTCCGCAGCCCCTGGAATATAATCTCGGACCCCCAGGGGGTGCAAGCACCCCTGGTTGGGAACCCCTGTTTTAATGGAACAACTGTTCAATTTTCTGAGCCAATTCAAGGGACTAGATCTTATGGTCTCACACCTTTCCTGACAGCTGCTGAATCACTTTTGTCAATGTCCCCTTTATACAGGGAGAGGAAAGGAAGCAGTGGCAGCAATAGGAAGGCTTTGAGGAATAACTGGGATATGTGGGACCAAGATAACACTTAGTGTCTGAAGAGCAGCAGAATATAATACAGAATAACACAGTTGGAAGGGACTTTATAGGCATTCTAGTCCAACCTTTTGGGCTTCCATGGACCCTTTTGGGACCCATGGAAGGGACTTTATAGGCATTCTAGTCCAACCTTTTGGGCCCCATGGACCGGTTCCATGAAGAGAGGTTTTTCCACAGACCGGAGGGTGCGTGGTTTTGTGTGCTGCCTGCATCCCATGAATGGGGCTTTGCTTGTTTGTGTGGACCAATTGCTGGCATGCTGCGGCCCGGACCAGGGGTTGGGGACCCCTGTTCTAGTCCAAGCCCCTGGGTGTCTTACAACTAAAAATTCAGTAATTAAAATTAAAAGATAACAGACCAGAAAACTGAAATAAAAAAAACAAAGCAACATGAAACAAGAACAAAACAAAACAAATAGGGAACTCCATAAACACTCTTTCTTCAAGACCTGGGAGAACAACCAAGTCTGTGACAATTTCCTGAGTGCCATAAGGATGGGAGACTGAAATAGCTGAAACAGAGTGCCAAGGCATTGCCCTGGCCCATAAAGAAAGCCAAAGAACTGTCAAGGATTGTCTGAATGAGAGTTTGATGATTTAGAGGTGATAGGTAAAATTATTCTTGGCAGAGCCTGGTTCTGGTGGCTTTCAAAAAGATATAAACCTTGATTTGTCATTCTCACTGGGCTTAAGGTGTCGTTGAAAGGGATTTACAAAAACTATCTGACATCTGTTTCTCACGTCTTTACTGGCATTTCAAAATCTGAAAACACAGTGACGATGCTAAAAGAAAAAATCTCATGAATGGAGAAAGCATCTCTTTTAGGTACAATTGTAAAAACTTCATTTCAAACTGGTAACATTTATTTTTAATAAATAGTTCAGCTCTCTCCTATATCTACTGTGCTCTAAACTGACCGCATAACAGGATGACTGTTCACATTTCATGAAGGAGGAAAATGGGAAAAGAGGAAGAAGACTGGATAAATGTAAATGTACATGTAGAAAGAGATGGCTGATATTTCATCTTATTTTATACTGCTTAGGTGGATTCTGCTCCTTCTTATATTTCTTCTTTTGTGACTATTGATTTATTTGTCCACATTTAGAAGCCATCCAACTCCTCTTTGGTGCACTTATAACAAATAACCCTATATAGAGATGCTAAGTAAAGGTCTCTGAACAACTGGAGAAACAAAATATTTTTTGTATATTATTATATTTATTCTTTAGGTTTTTCACTAAACTAAATTAAACCTCAACTCAAAGTTCCTGCTAGTTCTAGCTGTGTCATTGTAGTAATCCATGGATGTTTGGGCTCTTCCTTCCACCAGAACGTCTGCTGTTGCATGTCCAGACATCCTTCATATTATCACTGCAATATTAAAGTAGACCGTGGGACAGCGTACCTCAAAGACAACAGCATTAAAAGAAGATTCCTTTATTTTTTTTCTATTTCAATTTTATAAGGAGATTCCACATAAGAAAGTTGTTGTGATATTCAGAGAATAATGACAGAGGAAGGGGCCTCATTTATTGATATGGATTTTGAACAGAAAGGGCTGTGGAGATAAATTGGAACAGAATTGTTTTACTTTCTCCTTTCTAGTCTTTAATGAGTTGGAGATACAAGTACATATTTTCACTACCAGTGGTTAGAATCTTGTGAAACAGGTTTAATGTTTACAAATACTGAATAATGCCACGTTGCAAACAGGGCTCTAACACTTTATTTCATAGCAGTAATTGAAATTTGTCAAATGGAACAGCATTGGAAGATAAACAAGAGAGAGAAAGTATTTTCATGGAGACTGCAAAAAATAATACAGTCTCTCATTTAATTTTAGTTCTTTCAAAAGACATCGTTCTTGCTCGCCAAAATATATATTTTTGACATGGCTCATAGAATACCTAATACATTGTCTAGAGTTGAATAGTAATTGCTAATATTCTCTCAAATATTTGCCTATGTAGTTGAAGCAGATAGACCTCTTTGCTCAGAAGCTGAATGCATTCTCCCATTTTTAATGTTAAAGGCCCGATATTTTCTCTTTTAATCAGAGCTAGAATTTCTTTTCTTCCTTGTTAGAATTTGAATGTTCTCTAGCTGGAGCCGAATTCTAAAAACACAGAATTAAAGAATTTTACAGGGCAGCAATGTCCGTAGGAAGCATGATTGACAACACTTATACATAAGACATGAGACTTGGACATGCTGTCAAGGCACCCATGTTATCTGTTTTGATAGACACACACACACACACACACACACACACCTCAGATACTGCTGGCACAGTTCTGGACAGGCAAAGGAGAACAAATGGGGAAAAGGAGGATACAGTAACTATTAAATATTTGTATTTATATACTGATGAGAGAGAAAAGGATGACAAGTGAGTTAAAAGTTCACAATGGGGTATATACATGGAGAGGAACATGCTAGCTCCAGCTGTTTGCTCTGTTAGGAGGCAAAAGCGTTCAGGTGTAATTGATTAATAACAGAATAAAAGAGTTAAAAGGGAACTTGAAGGTCTTCTAGTTCAACCCCCACCATGGAGACTCTATACCATTCCAGACAAGTGGTTGTCCAATCTCTTCTTAAAAGCCTCCAGTGATGGAGCACCCACAACTTCTGAAGGCAAGTGATTCCACTGGTTAATTGTTCTCAGTGTTAGGACATTTCTCCTTAATTCTAAGTTGCTTCTCTCTTTGATTAGTTTCCATCCATTGTTTCTTGTCTTACCTTCTGGTGCTTTGGAAAATAGGTTGACCCCCTTTTCTTTGTGGTAGCCCCTCAAATATTGGAACATTGCTATCCTGTCACTCCAGTCCTTTTCACTAGACTAGACATACTCAATTCCTGCAATCGTTCTTCATAAGTATTAGCCTCCAGGCCCCTAATCATCTTTGTTGATTAAGGTCAATTTCAAACTGAGCTCGTTAACTTGCCCATAACACTAATCAGGAAACTCCTGCGCCAGAGAAAACTGCTCAGTTCAATTCTCAAAAATTCAGACAATATTTGTTTTGAATGGATGCCATGAGGATAACCACAAGGAGATATCCTCTTTTTGCTGGATGTCTGGTAACCCTAGGCAAATAAGTTTGACCTGAGAACTAGATTCACCTGAAATCTCAGTCAGAGATTTGATACAGAAAAGTCCATTCATGTACTGATGACTTTCCATTCTGGCTTATTTTAAACTCCATTCATTCCTATACTCTATTTCTATTTGGGGGGAGGGGCTTGGAAAGGGCATGGAGAGCTGTGCCATCTAGTTATTATTGCTTTTAAACAACAAGGCATCATTGCATTCTTATGATTGATTGCAAAACATTCAGAAATCTATCAGCAGACCCTAATCTACTATAAGGCACTCCTGCTTTAAATGTCTGCGGAGACTTAATTTAGCTCTCTATAAATAACTTTCAAAATATTTACTGTCTTGAGTTGCTGATACAAATTACAGATATTTTTGGTGCATGTTTCTTAAATGTATGAAAGTAACTCTCCAAGTGACATTGACACATGGCATGAGACTTAGTGTGCTTTTTTGAGCCAATGCAAAACAACAGCAGCAAACACTAGCTCTTTTTGACATGTGTTACCTCTTACTGTTTATCCCGATCCTATTAATCACATGGAACATAAAGTGGACCTGATTCATTTTACATTTAACAAGTCCAGAATGTTGTATTATAGGCTTTCCAAATGACAATCTTTTCATTCCTCTCTCTTTGTTATTTCCTCTCATTAAAGTGAACTTGTAAACTAAATAGTTCATCCTACATTAAGAAAGCTAGTTGTCCCTCCAGCTAAAGCACATATTAATTTTAAAAAGCTGGCCAAGATACTGAGCAATATTAGAATCATCAAATTGCAATTTCTTCTAAAGACTAGACTGCAAACAGTATTGGCCTTTGACATGGAAGACCACAACCTCTTTACATATTTACAAAACTCTTCCTGATTAAATCGTATGATATGTATTTTTGAAAAATTACATGTGTACAATATTGTTCTTTGGAAGAGGGACAGGATGCAAACATAAATAATACCTACTAAATAGAATCAAAATGGAAGTTACAAGCCTTGAAGTGATGTATAGATTCAGTTTGGATCCAGTCTGATGATTCAGGTAATAGTCTAATTTAACTCAGAATTTGAGAGAATATAAAACCAGACAGAAACTCTAATCCAAAGCAGGATTCAGGCCTGTGACTTTTTATGCCTCCCACTGCCAAATCCATTTGGCAGTGGGAGGCATCCAGTATATGAGAGGTGAAATCTTTAAACCCATGAGATTGTTAGAGAACAACATGAACAATTTAAAACAGATACCTACATTTCACTTTATATAGCTACTGGACATATTATTAACTAATTTTGTTTGTCCAGACAAATTTCAAAAGAAGATCCAAGACAGCCTACGTTAGTATCCCTGCGAATAAATCCCACCAAGTTTAGTAAGGCTGCCTTGTTAAAACCTGGGTGCTCTTTCAATCTGAAACAATTCTCAGTTTCAGTGTGCAATCATTTTTGCCTTTGAGCCTTTCATCAGGATCACAGCTTGTAACAGTGAATATAAAGAAAACAACGTGCGCTCCCTGGTTTGATACCTGCAGAAGGGAAAATCAACAGTGGCACTCTAAAAAATATTTCTCGTATGATATCTTTTGGCAGAAAATCAACTGCCTTGGACTGTAATGATGTCACTGATAAAATGGGCCATTAGACCATCTCCAGGTGTGGTACTCTTTATATAACCTATGTACTCTTTGTTCTTGAAAAAGAACAAATAGGTGATAAGGCACGCCAGGCACAAAGGATTGGGATCATACGTTAAGTCACGGCACAGATGATTTATTCAAGCCTATACACAAGAATCTAGTCAACTAAAAGTCAACATTAAATTGGAACTAGGTAAGGATCAACAGAATTCAAGGGAGGCTGGACTTGGACCATTTATGGCAAGGTAAGGACTCTAAGCTGATGATATATTTAATTCTGTCTCCCTTCCCTTCCCTCCCCCCCCCCCTAGCTCTGCCTGCTTTTTTCCTACAGGATCCCAAATGCTTTGAACTGTGGCATAGATCAAAGACCCAGAAAGATGCAACTCAGAAGCCAGATGCTTCCAGAGGGTATAGGATGTGTGTGTGGGGACTGGAAATGACTTTGCCCTTCTTGGTCTAACATTTTAACTACTACATCACATTGACTCTCTGCATTTTCTTGAACCATGAGGGTGATGGAATATATTCATTGGAAAAGAAAAAAAACCTGTTGTGTACTTCTTCCCCAGCTACATAGTGTCTAAAAAAAGTTTCCATGCACACAGGGGGAGAAGTACACAACCCCAGAGTCATTCTACTATGCCTTGAGAATAGGGACTCAATGAGTATTTGGAAAGTATTTGGGCATTGGCTGATAAAGGAGAAATAATTGAAAAGAATATATCCTTTCTACCAAAATGATGGCAGTGAATGTTCATACAATATTATCACCATTTTTCAGTTTGCATGTTGGCTCTAACAACCCTAATAGGTATGAAGGTGATCCCTGCACTTTAATACCAAGGTTGCCGTTGTGGTTTTAAATTAGTGTGAATAGAATGAATCATATAAATTATAGAGAAGATCAAACAAGGCACACTGAAATAATAATAAAAAACTATAAATATACTGTATCTCTTTAAGGCAATTCTAATAGAATAGTCCCTTTGAAGCGTTGCTGTATTATTATTGCAGAGACTTAAAAAAATTGTAGCAGGCAGGTTTTGATTTATAAACAACCTCCATTAATGTGATAGCTCATTGCTTTATAAAGTATAACAGAATGAAATATCAATCTTATCCAGTGAAGTCTGTTCGTATAGAATAACAGAGTTGGAAAGCATAATTTTAAGCTGTTGAATCCAAATCCATGCTCAATGCTCAATGCCAGGATCCAAATTAAATTCTTCCTAACAGATACCCATCCAATTTCTGCATGAATAGCTCTGCGGTGGATTGTGTCTGCAAAGGAGGAGATGGTGTGATGGACTACAATGAAGCAGCAATTTCCCAAGAAGAGGAAGCACATTCCAAGGAGGGGGACGAGACAAGAGACAACACAGCCTGGAGCTAGACTGGAGACTGGAGACAGAGGAAGAGATTTAGCATAGCCAGTTCATATAATCTCCCAGAGTAAATCAGTTAGGGTGAGAATTGTAAAGATTTACCAATAAAGGACAATATTTGTAGCTCACTGCACTGCACTGATGATGTCACCTAGTTTGAGTAATGAAACATCTGCAAGAAAACAAGCAAGCTCAGAGAGAACCAAGGACCCCTCAGTAGGGATTTAGTCTGGCAAGACTAATGTCAGGCCCAGCCCAAGAATGACATAGAGCAGGGGTCTTCAAACTTGGTCCTTTTATGACTGGTGGACTTCAACTCCCAGAATTCCTCAGCCAGGCACGCTGGCTGAAGAATTCTGGGAGTTGAAGTCCACAAGTCATAAAAGGACCAAGTTTGAAGATCCCTGACATAGAACAATCCAGCCAAGGTTCTGTTCTTTATTTGCTCACGCCATGTAGACAGAATCTTACTTTGTGAAATTTATTGTGAGAATCTGATTGATGTACAAAGAAATACAGAAATATAGCACATATGTGCAAAAAATTAATAGAGGCACATGTTGAATTTGTGGTTATTTAGCTATAATTTGGAAGAGTTGACACATCACCTTTTTCACCCATTTTAATAGTTACTATTCACCATTTCACTTTCTCTTCAAAGCAATCTTCCTTACCATGATGTCCACCAGATGAGATATTGTCCCATAAAAAATTAGCCCAGTTTTCCATGAATGCTTGTTTGCACTCCATCCTATTTTTATCAGGAACAAGCTTCTCTTCCATCTACTCCAATAGCTGCAATGACTGAATAAAAGAAAAAGAAAAAAAATCAGGTTCTATAACATGTATCCATATCAGATATGAGTCAGATAAGAACGATGAAAAGAAATGGGCCAAATTCAGCACACAGAAAAATGCTGATTATGCATGCCAATTCATATCTGTAATCTTCATTCAGAAGGAGATGGTCATCTGGAAGCTTGTTACAATGCAAAGATTGTTTATCTAGATGAAAATGACAACATTCAAACATTTAGACAAACACTTGTACGGATAAACAAGGGAGAATTCATGTTAAAGACAAAATAAAAGCTTTAATAACCTGTTTATACTCTTTAATGAGCTTTGGATTCTTGAATGATGATGATGATGATGATGATGATGATGATGATGATGATGATAATAATAATAATAATAATAATAATAATAATAATAATAATAATAATGTTGGAAAAGACCTTGGAGGTCATCTAGTCCATTAAAATTAGACTCCAATGTTTCATTGCTTGTATTCCTATATGTGAGATGTTTTAATGACTAGTGAAATAAGGATGTCTTTTTGCTTTCACCCTTAAGTGCTGATGCATTTTTGGAACAGCCCCATTCCCAAATCTAGCATGATATGTAAAGCAGATTCAATCACAGTAGTTGACAGAGCAGAAAATTCCCCCTAAGTACTGATCTGAAGGCTACAGGGCAGTCATGAATGTTAAGCTTGATATCCTGTGTAATCAAAATGTAAAATGTCAATCCCTAGTTCTCTGCATTAATCTTTTTTTTCTCAATAACCATCTATACAACTAGCATTAGCACTGTAGCTAAACTGAGAACACTCTCATTTTTTTCCTAAATACTTCCAAATAGAAAGAATGAACCCAACTAAAACCACAGTTCTCAAATGCTGATGACCTGGCAGTCAACATGTTAGATTTGACTGATAAATTGTAATGGTTATTTAATTTAATTAGCTCATATAATCACTTGAACTCTTACTGAAATTCTGGGACATAAAGCTGGAGATAAAGGTTTTTTTTTGAACATGTGCAAACTACATTTTCTTTTCTACTTCTCAAGCACAGATACTCCCAGACGGTTGAGCTTCAAGCTTCTTACCAGCAGTCAAATAATCTGGTTCTCCTTTACGTAAAATTAAAATAAAATACAGTAAAATAGTTAAGATATTTTTAAATTTAGTAGCTGGAGCAGTAGGGTTGTGCAGTGAGCTAGAACACACAGTTGTGATTGGTTGCTGTGGGTGGAGAGTGCTGGCTCCTGCGTGAGGCAATCTGTGCTGTGATTGGTTGCTGTGGGTGTGGAGGGGGAGTTTCCCTTTTTTCCCACCTTTTTCTTCTGTGTGCTCTGTGATTTACGATGCTCCTGCTCCTGCTCCTGACTATCTAGTTTGCTGTACATATATATTTATTTATATAAAATTTCAAGTTTGTTTAATCGTCTCTATGACTTCATTTGGACAGCTTCTGCACAATTCCCTGACAAAATAAAATAAAATAAATAAAATAATAACATAACATAAAATAAATAAAATAAAACCTTGCATTGTTTTCGCTTTATCCCCTGCTGTAATTATTAAATAAATTCTCAGATTATAAATATTCAGATTAGTAAACAGTAAATCTGATCTGTTTTACTGCCTAATTTACAGGGTAGATTTTAATCCCAGAGAGGTGTGGATTTTTAATTTAAAGAATATCTGTATAGATTCCATAATATATTTAAGGGTATGAATTAGTAAGTGATTACTCTTGTTTATTTTTTCTTTTCTTTGCAAAAAATATGCTGGTCACTCATTGCAAGGCTTTCTAGAATGATTGTCTGTTATGAACATGTGGACTTTACATCTGTAGGTAGGTAGGAAGGAAGGAAGGAAGGAAGGAAGGAGGGAGGGAGGGAGGGAGGGAAGGGGAGGAGTAGGATGAGCTTCAAAAATCATACATCACAAAAGTTCACATATCTGTTTTCCAATCTAGCTATCCATTGAAAAGTTTATACACAAATTATGGCATGGCTTCTCCATTACAACCCCATTATATCATTTATTTGTCTGAGGCCTGGTGAATTCCCTCAGGTAGTTTTTATAGTCTCATGGGGGTTACAGCCTAAAATAATTATTTGGGAAGAAAAACACACACTGAGGATTTAAAAAAAAAAATCCTTTCCTTATATCTGAAAATGTTGAATGTGCTCTGGCTGATTAACTAGTGCTAAATCTAATTATAAAATATCTCTATTGTTTAATTTACCCTTTCTGATTTGAGCCAACTGTTCAATTGAGTGCTAATCAAATTTTCCAACCCGAAGAAAGGCGTGTGGCTCAGCAAAAGACTGGCTGGCAATATATCACAAAACAACCCAGAATAAACTGACAGGTTATTCTTCCAGTATGGCAATTTCAGGAGAAATTGTGATACAAAAATCCCACCCAGGCTTTATACAATGTGGAAGGCAATGCAGTCATTTGATATTGCAAAAAGTGCTAAACAGATAAAGATACATGACTAAAGGTCTGGAAATGCCAAAGCAATGGTATCTCCCAGTCTAACAGTGGTATAAAAAATATAGACAGCTTTTTTTCTTTATTTTGAATTATGCATCTTTTTAGTGTTTCAGATTAATTCCACTCTCAGGTTTATAGAATGTAAAAAATAGTGTATTCAAAGTCAGAATGTTGGGTCAGATAATGAACTATGAAGGCTGGTAGTCTATTACTGCAGTAGGTAAATTTGAAGCACCAGCTGATGCACAGATTTAGGCCCTAACTCAGTTAAGATGCCTTTGTGGCAGTAATGCCTTTGGAGCCCAATTCAAAATACTTCTCATTATTTTGAAGGCCTTTATAGTAAGGCACAGTACGGGTCATATCAGGCAAAACCCAGTTGACTCTACCCATTTGGTTTGGAGACTACAAGAGGGCTTGCTACCTGGGGATATTTTTTTCAAATATTGTCTGCATTTCCTCCTCAGCTATCTTGCCAAACTTAAATAATTTCAATCTAAAAATCACAGAGTGAAATATTCTATGGTGCCAAAATAAGACTGTAAATGATTATTCGCACAGTCACTTGAAACAAAATGTGTAATTAGGTGGGCTGCCATTAGGAGAACAATGTTCTAAAAAGGATCCAACAACCATGAAAACCTTATAAAATAAGGGTTCGAGGGTTAGACAACTTCTGGAAACATACCGGTATGTGTTTTAAAAAATTAGTGGTGAGAGCTTTTATATAACAGGTGACATAGGAGACTTTCCTATTTGTCACCAAGCATGCATTTAACAGAAAGTGAACTAATTTCTCAGATTGCTCTTTACCAGCCTGGTGGGACCTAAACATACTGCTGCAAATAAATGGGTTGTTAGAAGTTAGTACTCGGCTTTGCAGCTTGCCAGCCTTGTGTATTTTTATTAAAAGAATCTTTTGAATAGTCAGTTGGGACAAAAGTGTCTGAGGGGACATTAGTTCCTGCAGTTGCCTAACCTGCAGTAGATTACAAAAATCTGATTTCAGAACATTTATTCCATTGTATCTCCTGAGTTAAAACTCAAATATTTTGGCCACCTAATGAGAAGGAAGGACTCACTGGAGAAGAGCCTAATGCTGAGAAAGATTGAGGGCAATAGAAGAAGGGGATGACAGAGAATGAGGTGGCTGAATGGAGTCACTGAACCAGTAGGCGTGAACTTAAATGGACTCCAGAAGATGGTAGAGGACAGGAAGGCCTGGAGGAACGTTGTCCATGGGGTCACGATGGGTCAGACACAACTTTGCAACTAACAACAACAACAACAACAAATCTCCAATAGCTGCTTCTCTTTCAAAACAGATTTGGAAAAAAAATGATCTATCAAAAATCCATGCTTGATTTCAGATGTCTTCATTCAATGAGGGCTAGAAAATGCCCTCACTGAATACTCATACTGAAAGAGAATGTTACAAAATATAAACCCTAATCCTAATTTTAAACAAGGTGTAGATTTGTTTGGGGCATTAATAAACGGAGTGCCAATTGTCCAGGTTGCCTGGAGTGGCAGAGTTGGGAGAAGTTGCATTTTTGACCTATATTGTCAAACAGTAACAAAAGGTTTATGACAGACAGGAGACTGGAATACTCCTTTCAGTCAACCGAGTACTGTATATACAGTAGTTGTTGGAATGCTTCCTTGCTCTTCTCTTCCCAATAATGTATTAATCTGTTTTATTTTTCAGGACCTATATAGTTTACAGAAAAAAATAGGGGTTTCCTGATGAATAATGATGTTAACAATAATATGTATAATTTGAATAACCAGAATATTTAAGCGGCTGTTCCTTCCTTCCTCTTCTTTCTTTTTCCAGTTCTCTGAAACCAGATGCCACAGGAAATTATTTCAGAAATTGCTGGCAAGCAGAGAACCACTGAGAATGATTTTAATGTCAAGTAAATCAAATAGTTCACTCAAGTGGCCAATTCTGATAAACAGAACCTGTGAGGATATGGCAAAAATCATCAGCTCCAGGCAATGTCTTCGATTAGCATTCTCCAAACTCGTATTCTCCAAATGTTTCCTTTTACAGCTCTCCTGGATGGATATAGTGTGAGTTATTGTCTAAGATATCTATGTTTAAAAAGGCTACTTTAGAACATTAACAGAACAATGGACAATCCTCTGTTTTTTTAAAAATCCCTTTTTAATATAAAATGAGATGACTAGAATTATTCAAAGGTTCATGACCTTCCATACTTGTTGGAATGATGCCGCAAGGATCATTCTAATTTTTTGGTCTTATCGTTGTGTTTGTCACATTTCCTTCCTTGATATGGGTGACCATGGGATTCATATAGTTGCCTGACCATGCCAGAAGCCGCTGCTGACTTTAAACTTGCAACAAAAAGTCACATGATCATATAGAACAGGGGTAGGCAACCTTGGCTCTTTTGTGACTCGTGGACTTCAACTCCCAGAATTCCTGAGCCAGCCATGCTGAGGGGAAAGAGAGAGGTTTCCAAGCTGAGCCATGCTGGCTCAAGAATTCTGGGAGTTGAAGTCCATGAGTCATAAAAGAGCCAAGGTTGCCTACCCCTGATATAGAACATTTTAGTGTACAATGGAGACACAGTCCTCCTGCTGTAAGAGCAGGACACCAACCTGCCGTGTTCAGCTCAACCTCAAAGAAAACCAGAGAGTTTAAAAAAAAAAAGAGTCGACCCAGCTTTATATTCATCAGTTGATACATTATTTTTAGAAAATGATTGTTACATTAAAGAAAAAGATATGAAAGTAATAATATTTCGGTAGTGTGCGAGGCACACAATATGATAAAAGTTGGTCACTTTGTAATATGTAATAAAATAAAGCCACAGATTAAATTTGAAGATTAGATTTGAAGAGGTTAAAATAGCAAGCTGTACTGCACACATGGTACAGCTTGATTCAGAGTCTAACAGATATTATCTAAACTATGAAAAGCCCAGCTGAATGAAAAGAGAGATAATAGTCTTCAGCTGAATTCAAACATAGAATTCAATAAAACAATGCTTAGTGATGAAATATATGGGAAAAAAATGAATCTCTGCTGTTCCTCAGTAGTAGACTTAATCAAGTTTAAACCAAGCAAAGCAAATGCCTCACCCAACACAGGAGACAAATGATTGAAAGTGATATGATGAATCTATCAATTTTTGTGATGTAGACTTAAGGCTTGCATTCCATTAGTATCTCTTGTTCAATGTTTTTTAAAATTGGCAACTTTAAGAAGTACAGTATGGTCTTCAACTCTCAGCATTCATGCATGCTGGCTGGGATTAACGTAAAGTTACACTAACAGAATCTTGAAAGTTTGAAAGAACATTTTCCCCCTTGCCTTTACCATCCCCACAACTAGGGAGGGTCCCTTCTGAGACCTGTTGTCACGTCTGCATTCTTTTTGTGGGGTAAGTGGCCTCTTATCCAACCATTGTCTATCATTTGCCACTCTTCCTTCCTAGGTCATTCCCACATTACCATGACATTATTTGATCCCGTCCTTCACCTTGCCCTCACTCCCATCTTATTTAGTCTTAAAGCAACTTTTCTTTGTGTATGTGTGTGCCTTTGAATCAGTGTTGACTCCTGATTAGTCCCCGCAGTTTTCTTGGCAAATTCCAGATGTGGGTTTGCCACAGCCTCCTTGCTAGGTCTGAGAGAGAAAAAGACAAAGATTACAGAGAAAGAGAAAGACTAGCCCAAAGTCACCTAGCTAGCTTTGTGACTAAGGCAGCACTAGAACATATGATCTCCTGGTTCTAACCTGGTGCCTTAACCACTACACCAAACTAGCTCTCTTAAAGTAACTTACTTCAAGTTTTAATTAAGCGATAATTGACAGCAGGTTATTTGGAAGGTTATTTACTGCACAAAAAGCTTTTAAGGGGGCTTTACAGGGCACTGCTATGCCTTATTGGGAAATATTAGTTCCAGGGGCATCCATGGGGAAGGTGTAAAAAAAATCAAGATGGTTGTTGTGACTATGTGATTGAAGCGCTGCTGTGAGGCCAAAAAACCAAGAACAACCCCTGAAGTTATTTCTGTGTAGTATTTTATGTCGTTCACCTTCGAACAGAATCTTGCTAGGCTAAAGCAACTGTCTACATAACTATTAGATATACTGTGTGAATTGCTAGGAAGGGTCCACCTTCACCCTCTTCCTGCCTACCAGACATTCCAAGCTCCTCTGTTTCTTTGTCCTGTGGGAAAGAGCCCCTCCCTCCTGTGACTCCCTACTATATTCCATCACATCTGTCTCTTTTTATGTTTATGGCAAAAAGGGCAGAAATCTTTGACTTGTGGTTGCAGTGACTATCTTAACTTTTTTTTTGAAACTCCTCTGCAGATACCCTGGTCAGTTCTTGAGCTGTTATGATTAGACCATGTGACTAGTGGCCCCTGAAACCGGTGAAATCTGCTTGCACATTAGTTTCTATAAGTGAATCGGCTCAGAGCGTTACATAGTAACTGAACTTGAGTGGTAGGTTCAAAACTTCATTTATTTCTACATATATTTACCTGATAGGCAGCTTTCAAGAGAATAGTACTGCTTTGCATGACAGGCCTTGGCATCCCTCAAACTGGGTAGTTTTGTGATAAAAGAACCAAGGAGATGGTCAGTCTGGAGAATGATCCATTTACTTAAAGACTGACAGAGGTGCTCTTTGCTTGTTCTCCTCTGCATTTGAAATTTTCCTTCCAAAGTGAACATCTGGTCTTTCAACTGAAAAGAAAAGAAAGCAATTAATTCAAATTCAAATGCAATTTTTTCGGGCAGTATTTTGTGGGGTAAGTGTCTAAATTAATTTTTAGTCTGGATGAGAAAAGATTGTTATTTTTTTTCCTCTCTCTCTCTTTAAGAAAGACAAAGAAGAAGGAAAGAAATGCACTTTAAATGGCATTGATGAATGTGTATGTGATTCAGATCATTATAACAATTAATCTGCCCCCTTTGCTTAGGAAATGCTGGGAAGATGAAGTCCAAAGAGATGCTGACATGTAAATGCTTATAAATATGCCAAGTGCATAGAGAAGTAGAGAAACTGCAGCTGCTTCCCTAACTCTTACTTTGTGCAAATGTATAATGAGGTTGTGTAAAGAACATGAGGTAATTGCAGAATGTAGTCTGCCAGCTTTTGACAAAATATCAGGAGTACAGTTTACTCAGAGATTAAAACGATGGGCTTCTTATCAAGAACAATCATGTCTATAAGCTCAACATCTTGGATCATAGAGGAGCTGGGAAACTGAATGGTGCCAGGAGAATGGATGGGAATGGTGGGATTCAGGCAATGAAAAACTTAGTGTGTTTCACCAAATCCAGGAAAGAACTAGGTTTTGAACCAACTCAGTTTATTTATTTGTTAGATTTATGTCCTGCCTTTCCTTCAGGAGCTGAAGGGAGAATAACATTCTTTCCTCCAATTTTTACCCAACAACAATCCATGAGGTGGGTTAGATGGAAAGGATGTTCTTTCTTTTTTTAAAAATATATTTTATTAATTTTTTACAATAACAATCTTTAGTACTTGGTAAACAGTGCGTTGTCTGGATTCATATATTTAAAACAATCAATAATAGTTAGGTTCTATGATTCCATAATCAACATACTAGGTAGTGATACATTTCCTTGATCTTCTCTTCTTCCAGTAGTATTTTCCTTTTGCCAATATTGAGTAAATACAGTTCTTAGTACTTTCAATATATACAAAGTTAAATGTAAATATTTTTCTAGTGTTTACACAAATAACATTAACATCAGTGTATAACATCTTTTCTAATCAGCTTATGTTTCAGTTGTATTTGCGAAGAGTCATTTTAATAAATCACCATAGGAAAGGATGTTCTTGCTGTTCTGTCCATGTATGTGATCAGAGTGGCACGAAAGAACTCTCCGGTGTGGACTGTGATTTTTTTTTTTGCGATGTGTTCTGATGACAAAGTCATTCACATATTCTTTAACCTGGAGGCTACCATACAGTATATGGCTGCTCTAGAATCCATAAATAGGCTGGGTCCACTTCTAAATCCTATGCTCTTGGATGACTTTCAGAGGTTCCAAATGAAATTTGTTGATAAGGAAGTGGGACTAATTACTGTAATCTCTCCAAGGTAGACTCAATTTTAAAACCAACAATATGCAAATTAATAGTACTTTTATTATATGGTTACAGTAATAGAACCTTGCAAGTCTGAAGGCCATTTTCCCCTTCCTTATTTTCATGAGAACTAGGAAAGCTCATGTCTGAGATGCTTTCTCAAATTACATTTCTACCCTGGACTCAGATTTATTTTAGCTGACCATTGTATTGGTTGTGGCTCTCCTGTTATTCAAGGTTATTCCTTCTGCCCATTATAATTACTTATTTGATCAACTGCTTCCTTTAATGGCTTATTGGGTAGGCAAACTGATGTATTTTGGGGAGTCATCTCCATAATTATTAATCAGAAGCTGGGGCTATTTGGGCTAATAATAATATTTGGCTCTCCCAAATATTTAGAAGGAAGTAAGCATGGGTTTTAATAATAAGCAAGAAGGGGCTCATCAGATGGACCTAGGATGTCATTAAATAACTTATGCCAAACTTCATCTAAGGAAATCTTCCTTGGACCAAGAATAGAATCACAAACAGCTTTCATATAATTCCAATAATTCTTGGTTAAGTTGATTATATGGATTTTTTCAGTTTGGTTTTAGATTTTACAATTTATAATCATGTATATAACCTTGGAGCAATTACAGTATCTAAAATTTGATACAGTCCTGGTTTAAAGTGTAGTTGTTGTCCTTAGTCTCATGTAGTACCACATCCTGTTTATGAGCCAGTTGCTAGGTAAACCTTGCAAAGGGGAAAAAATAAGCAGATAGTAAGATGAAGCAGTAACATAATCATATAATGACCATACTTTAGCCATCATTAGAATGACCAGACAAGGGCAGAGCATGTGAAGTGTTAGTCAATGTGATGAAGAGGGAATTGCAATGGGCATGATTTAGATGAGATGCAACACTTGCTGAAATTGTAGTTGTTGCAGAGCTGCTTTGTATCCTCTTCTCTATTGCATCAGATCAACAGAGTCATGACTGGTACACAATTGCCTGTGCTTTAGTCTTATTATTAGAAAGCCAGAATATCTGCTTTTTGACATGTCAATAGATAAGATCAGTGGCCACAGGGATGGCACTACAATTTGGGTCTTTAAAAGTACTGTGAAGACAAAAAAAATTGAAGCAACTTTTGAAGATTACATTTTAAACCTATTCAAACTAAATGAGTAATCAACAAAACTTAAAGCACTTTGAAAAAAAAGGTTGGAACCAAATTAATAGTAGGTCACTCCAAATGTTATGCTTTAACCTGTTCCTTGTCCTTTAGTGCATTGTCTGTACTGAAACCTGAAACCTGTTTCTATATATATTAAGCAAAAAGAGGCAGTTTTAGATAATAAAATAGCATCTCATAGTAATATATAGCAAAACTATCACCCATTCTGTAATTAAACTATATATCACTGGTGCACTTTAGAACATAAACCAGAAGAAATCCTTATCTGGGGGAGTTTCTGAATAACATCTGTGCAGTTTATTCTGCACCAGAGATTGTTGCAATACTCAGGGTGAGTCTGTTTTAATTGAACACATAAATGTAACTGATAGCCATTTTCAGTCCCTGCCTATTCAATACCTTCTGGGGTGCTGATAACAAAACATTCAGTTTGACAATGTGCAAGTATTGTTAAGCAACAATTGTGGATAAAATCAATACAGGTAGTATTTGATGTTTGAGCCTGGAATTCCAGTCGTAAGTCCTTACGGTCACTAAGTGGGCTACCACATCACTGTGCCTATTTTGACAAATTTTGTGGTGCTTGTTAAATGAACACTGCAGTTATTAAAAGAACACTGTAGTCATTAAGTGAATCTTGTTTATCCAGTTGGATAAAACCATAAAGTAAATGTCGGAAACGGGCACAAAATCCCAACAATTACAGTCATGTGACTGCAGGAGACTGCACACTGCTATAATTGTGAGCCTGTTGCCAAGTGTCCCACACGTGATCCTGTAACCATGAGGGTGTGTGAGACCATCAAAACTGTGAAATCAAATTATACCTTTTGAGGAGGTCCACTATAATTTGATAGTCAAATGTATTTGCTTAAATTGAAGGTTCTTAAATGGAGAAATCAAACAAAAGAGATTAACATTGTTATTGTCTGGAATCATGATTTTTTTTTATGCTATCCCCAAAGCTTATGGAGAAGATAACTGAATCTTTCAAATATTTACTCTGAATATATCATCTGGTGAGATCATATTTAGGGCTCTTATGCTGTATTGTAGCAATAGTTTTAGTCTAGCATTGGTTTCCTTATATTAATTATGATTTCCAGTGTGTTGCTGTATGCTGATGGTCTTTGTGTTACAAATGTGGCTCTTCCTGTGAGGATAGGAATGAAAAACAGATATTTCACTCAACATTTTGCAATGTAGACAAATAAACCAATAAATAATATCATGGATATACAAAATGCACTTACATTCCAGTTCCACCTATTGAACTTTAAATGAAATCCTATGCCAATATATTCATGGACAGGAACCATTCAGTTCAACAACCATTCTTGTTTTAGTTAAGTGCAATAGGATTTTTTAAAAAATCATCATCATCATCATCATCATCATCATCATCATCATCATCATCATCATCATCATCATCATCCTAGCGTTTTTCTCTCAGTTTGCAGAATCCACTTTTCAGATCAACAAGCACCATCTTGCAAAGCATCCGGAGCCAACTGGGCATTTTTCGTATCTGCATTGATTGTATCTTGCTGGTTTTGCTTCAGCTTTCCACACAGGCATTTGCCTTTTATGTAAAAGATAAATATACTGTAACTCTATTTAAATATTTATATTTATCAGTATAAATATATTATATTCTTTTTAAATACCATTTCCTTTTTAATTTCCTTTTTAAAAAATGTTTACCTAATTTTAATACTCCAAAGTTTATTATTTCCTCCTAGGAAATTAGATCAGATGTGTATTTCTTCTCTCATACAAATTAGTTCCATTCAAAAAGGATGGGGCTTGCATCGTAATGCTCCACCCACATCTTGCCCTGTTTTGAAAACTCCCCTGTAAATATTACTGTGAATAAGACTCAATGTCTTGGGTGAGTGTTTGTGGGTGTTGTTCTTTTTAAAATGAAAAGATGTGAAAATGTAATAAAAGCATTTTTATGTGCATTGCCTTCATTGTCTAGTGATAGAAGAACGTGCTATTTGATTTGGGCTGATCTGTTCAACATGTCCCAGTCATTCATTCGGCAGAGAAGTCAGCCAGTGAAGGCTATATATCCTGAGAATGTACAGTGAAAAGTGCTTGTGATAGAGCAACCTATAAAATTCAGAACACAGTGATCCGAAGACAACAAAACAATACAAAGCCCCATTGTAGAATCCAGCTTCTTAACACATGGGAGGTATCTCAGGTAAGACTCAGTGTTACAGGGCTTATAACCCTACACTAAACATACAGTATATGAAAGAGTTTTCACTGAAACTTTGGAAGAAGTCAGGGACCAGGTCTTTATGGAAAAGAAAAATCATAAATCACAATGCAGGGTAGTGTTAATGCAGACTGGAAAGGTTTTATCTCATTCTGAGATTTATACCAACTAAAAAATCCCAGACGTTTCCCCAAATTTGGGTAAAAATGAAACACGATGGAAAAAATGCATATGCCTGAAGCAATTTCACTGAATTATGTAATATCGTGGATATTTGGAGATCTATATTTGACATGGGGTAAGTAACTTAATGACTATAAACATATCAATGAGGTTCTTCTTTCTGATAGCAAGTTATGCATAGCAGATTATGGTTCTCAATCCGCAGCAACCCTAAGTAGAGATCAAAAGTAGTCTCAGTGGATCACACAGTAAGAAATTTTGAATGTCTTTAAAACTGACTGTAAATAGATCTTGCCTGTAAACACCATAATTTCCTCAATTTGTTTCTATTATGATGAGATCCAAATTCTTTGATCGAGTGATTATGGGGCTTCAGTTATGAAAAAGTGAACATCACTACTGTAGAAAAATGCTTCCAGACCAAATACTTTCAGATGATTTAGATAGGAAAGCATATCCAGATATTGCAAAAGAAACCAGTCAAATTCTGACTTTGAAATCCCTGTTTATAATGATACTTAGGATGAATTTGGAAGATGAATATGTTAAGGATTGTATGGCAAAATGGGCAAAAAACTGTTGGAAGTCAGCACCCACCCACCCTCCTAGAGAAGTAAATATTTTGCGGGGATATTAAAAAGGACAGAATATTATATTTCCCCAAAGGAATAATGAAAAATCTTAGGCAAAGACAGCCCCAAGTCTCCCTTCCCCAAGCAGAAACCAAGCAGGCCAGTTTTAGAAATGCAGATTTGATATTCCTTTCAGAAAGGCTGTAGCAAGAAGCTTGGAGCTGATGGGATTAGAAAGACAAAGATCTCTAGAACCAACAACCTCTCACCCCAAAAAATCCAACTTAGGACATAGCCATCAGCCACAGCCACAGGGAAGCAGGATATGACCTTTAGGATATAACAGGATTAACCCACCACCATCAGAATACCAAAAAGGAGACTTCTGGTTCCGGATCACAGCGCAGGCGGTCAAATCAGAGAGAGCCGTCTCTTCGCCGTCCGGTTTCCATCCGCCGTAGACCCTCAATAGGGTCGAAAAGTCGCCCTGGAGGGACGACTACCGTTGAGGAGGCCCCTCGTCTGACTGTGGAAGGGCGGCAGCTCCTTCCGCAGTCCGAGCCAGCTCCTTAGGGCCGACAGAGAAAAGATCGGCCAGTAAAATGGCCAATCACTTAGCCGCGCCAGCTGAAAGTCAGAAAAACAGCTAAGCGTAAAGAACCACTGTGGAGGATCCGGGTGAGACCTTTCCTTCCCTCTCTTTCCCTAACTACTTTTCCTGTAAAAAGCCCTCAAACTACTTCCCTGCTTTAAGAAAGCGGTGTCTGCTTACTTGGGGGAAAAAGCCTTGGAAACAAAAGAAATGAAATAGCTAACTTTTACTGACTATCTAATTTTTTGGATACCTTGGGGTCCTGAAAAAATTCCTATCATAGAACATTATTATTACTTTATTTATTATGCTGGAGATATCTGCATTTTTTCTTTTTTTCTCTATTTTCCTAATGAGATAAAATTTTATAAATTTGGGGGGGAAAAGATCTTACAGTCTACTGAGGACATCTTGTGGCGAAAATTGTTATTGCAACTGTATTTCCTCTTGGTGTTTAAAGATGGATTTGACCTTCAAATTATAATAAAAGGGAAAAGATAAAGGACTTGAAACAGCTGGGTGGTGAATTTGTTTACTAGAAATTGTGGAGGTGGATATTCATTGACTTTTAGTAAATATAGCCTCCACTAAAAGATTAAAAGACTATTTCACCACTGAAATGGAGGAATTTTACCCACAGCTGGATTATGAGCTTATACTGGAAAAAAAAATCTTGGAAGCTACGGAGTACATGAAATCTTGGAGAAATATTATTTCAGAACCACAAACTAATCTCAAATTTTAATGGATCAATCTATATGCCAAGGAACAATAGAGGAGGAACAGATTAGCTCTAAAGAAGCTTGTATGAAACTATATACACAACTCAAAGAGATGGAGGAACCATACCCACAACTCAACTGTAAGGGAGATAGGGCGGTATATATAAATTCAATAAATAAAATAAACTATAAACCTATACCGGGGAAAATTGTGGAAGCTACTGAGCAAATTAATTTTAGAAAAGCTCTTGCCCCCAAAACCTCAAACTGATTTTCAGACTCCAATTGATTACACCATAAGTCAAGAAACAACAGAAAAGGAATCAATTAACATAGAAGAGGATCTTATAGAACCCCATGCACAAGTCATGGAGAACCATGACGACCAAAGAACGATTTCAACTGAGATACCTGCAGTGTCAAAAACAACAGGAATTGACTTCTAGACACGAGTTACTGAAAACTGTGATAACGTGGATAATCAACCAGTACTACAACATGGAATAAAACTGATTACACCGTTCAGATGACACTGGAAGAAGGGCAAGAGAACTTTGACCAGACTGAAGTGTTGATAAATACCCCCACTCAAATACTGAGATTCGATGATACAGAAACTTTATTATGGAAACCGGTTTGGCACAGGAAGAAAGCCAGAGTTAGATTTAAAAATGCGACTTAAAATTTCACTTAATGGGTTAAAAAGGCTTTAGAGATCTTGACTGATTTAATAATTAATGGAGTATGTGAATTTAGTAAGGAGATATCTTTTTTAATAATATGCTTGTCTTAGATATGATAACTATTTGGAGGAGATTTAAACTTTACCTAATGGATTAAAAAGATTTCTTATAGATATAGATTGATTGACAGAATATATATCTAAAATAGAGTAGAAAAGTAATCTCTGGAGTAATATTTTTATTTTAGGTAGAATAATTATTTTGTAATGGAAGGAGAATAAGAGGGATTTGTGACAAGAGAAGAAATGGTATTAATAAATGACTTATTAGATTAAGAAATAGTATATATGTGAAAATACAAGAATGTTACTGGAATAATATAAGCTTTTCAGATATAACTATTATGTTAGGAAAAAAGGGAAACAAGGGATACCCGAAGTGTTAATAATATGTTTATTCAAGGCTAAATTGGAATATGGCAATTGTAAATTAGTAAAGCTCAAAAATAGGATTTGGATTTTTATAGATGAAATGTTATTGAGGACTGTTTTGTTTGATTGAATTCTATTTAGAAACATATTAATTTGAATATGTTATATTATTCGAGGGAAATGGAGAGGGAACTTTTAATAAATTAACCTGAATTATATATGTATGATTTTGTTTTTGGATGATTGACTACCCCACCACCACATTGTTTCTTAAGCAGTTTGATGTAAAAATTAAAAAACCGATAAAACTTGCTTTTAAAAAAAAGAATACCAAAAAGGACACACTCAAAGCTCAGGTCAAAGTTCATACCACAGGAACAACTCCAAACACAAAAACCCAAGAAGGTATAAAAACCCACCACTCCCTGCTCCATGTGGTCATCTGCTCCAGACCCACATTTCTGTCTGGCTCTGCTCTTTAATAAATTACAACCTTCTTTCTATAGCAGTCTCCGTTTTGTTTATTCCCGGCTTGGACTGGACACTGATGAAGATTTTTCTTTCAACAAAACCTAGGTTATAACATAATGTTAGATCCATGGGAAAATATGTGGATTAATGTTTTAACGTTTATCTCGAATTACAGTTTGAAAGAAAACTTTTACAAGATGATGCACTGACGGTATTTGACTCCAGATAGATAGATAAGAATATATAATGGAACTTCCAACAAATGTTGGAAATGTAATCAAACTCAGGATGCATGCTATGGTCTTGTAAACATGCTAAATCATATTGGATAAGGGTTATCCAGAAAATACTTAAAACACAAATACTAATGAAACCTGAAGCCTTTCTTCTAGGTATTATGGATAAATTGACAGAAAAACCATTTGGAACCTCATTTTTGTATATGGAGTCAGCTGCAAGGATTGTGTGTATTAAAAATTGGAAGGAAAAAGGAATACCAAGAGTGGAAGAATGGATTTTGAAACTGATGGAATTGGCAGAGATGGTGAAATTAACTGCATTGATTAGAGACAATGGTTTGGATAAGTTTATAAGTGCCCACAAGCCATTTATGGAGTTTCTGTGAGTTAAATATAATAATGGACTGTTAACAGAGGGCTTTTAATATATTTGGGGAGGTTAACAGTGAACAGGTTTTCTACAATGGGTCAACTTGATGACAGATAACAGATTTGTATGCTTGAGAAATTTGTTAAGAGAATGTAACTTAAAATAGTAAATTAGCAAGTATAGATGAAAAATGGATAACCATTTGTAGACCTGTAATGTAAGGGAGCGAACCTATTAGACTTGTGTGAGATACAGGTGTCAACATTCAACTAGGGTGGAGGTTGTGTGTTTATTACTAATTATATATATATGTTGTATACACTCCTTTTTATTTTTTCCCCTTTTTCTGTGTCCTGTTTGTAATTCTTGTTTTTTGTTTTTTTTATTTTTGAAAAATTAAAAATTAAAAAATTATTTTTTAAAAAAGAATAACTTAGGATGAGAGAAAACTGGGAAAGTTCAAAATCTGTCTGTTTTAAAAGTCTGAGATGAAAAAGGGAAAAAACATTTACTTCTTCAGTAGATAGTCTAAAGGTCAAGTAAGAGTAGAAGCACAGGTATGCTTTTATGTAATTTCTTTGCTGTTCTCTGTGCCTCAGGATATTAAAGGTTTCTGAACTTTCTTGCTATTGTTAATCTGATTATTAAACCACTGGTAGTTAATTCTTAATACTTACATCTCTTGGTATTTGGTAGTAGATAAAAACACTGGGCAATGGGTAGGATACTAGGTGATAGAAATAACCCCAAGGGCCATGTGTTGCTTTAATTATTCTTGATTATGCTTTGAATTGATTGTGAACTTCCCCAAGTTGTATGATTAGTGAGCAGACATATACGTTGGGCTACTTCTACCAAAATCTTAATCCTAAGGATTATTAAGTGTTAAATTTTAAAGACTAAATCTGAAATTATAATTAATAAATGCAATTTATGAAACACTACTTGAAGCTAATGTTATACAAGGCAATCAAACAAGAAGCAGTTATTAATGTAGGATATTATTATTTATAATTATGAACACATTATTCAATTCCATGAAAGGCAAGAATTTAGAGAAAAGCACTTGCCATTCAATGAAAGAAAGAAAGAAAGATGAAACAGGATTGTAGGGAGTAGCAGAGGAAGTGGGGCAGATTTCAAAAAGTTACTCAGTTTACCCTGTTTATCCAAGTACAGAAGATTTCTTGGCACATCAAAACAGGAGAGAAATGTGCAAGTTGTAGCATTCGCATATCAATGTCCTAAGGGACAATACCACTTGCATAGACATTGCTTTGCTTGGAAGTGGATAATAACTTAGAGCAGACATGTCAAACACAAGGCCTGGGGGCCAGACGCAGCCCGCGAAATGGTTTCATGTGGCCCGTGAAGCCATCTTGGAAACAGTGAGGAAACG
This sequence comes from Protobothrops mucrosquamatus, assembly GCF_001527695.2. Taxonomy (NCBI): domain Eukaryota; kingdom Metazoa; phylum Chordata; class Lepidosauria; order Squamata; family Viperidae; genus Protobothrops; species Protobothrops mucrosquamatus. The sequence goes on along the minus strand of NW_015386244.1, from coordinate 60,002 downwards.
GCCCCCTCTGCCTTGGCCCTGGCCCAGGCCAGCCGGGAGCCAATGTACAATTCTGTGGTGGCCATCTATGCTGAAACGCATTCAGTCTTAGCTCCATAAGCCCCCCTGCATGGCCTGAGAGGAACAGTGACCATGGTCCTCCAGTGGACCATGCCTTGGCACTTGCCCTGGTCCCACCCCCTTCTTCCAGAGACCCTCAGATCTGTCCCACTCCTGCCCAGGCACCCTTGACATGAATGATGTAGATCTAGCCACACCCACCCAGTAGCCCACACCCACTCCATCCACGCCCACCCAGTAGGCCGCACCCACCCTGGCCACACCCACCCGGCCCCCTGAGGGCAATCACAATGCTGATGTGGCCCTCAATGAAATTGAGTTTGACACCCCTGACTTAGAGACTATTTATGAATCAACGAGGAAAAGACAGAGATCGGAAAGGATGGTTTCCTTGCAGCCAACGCACACATTACTTGAAATTCATTCTTAGATGGATCCTGCAGACTTGGAGAAGAAGGAATATAGGAGGTTCCTTTCAATAATTGCTAGTTAGTGTCCTTTGGTATTATCTACTCAGTGTGTGCAGTGTGTATGCTCCTTGGTTGCTAGAATATCTATACAGTATCCAGGTGGTCATGAAAGGGACTCCTGACTTTTCCTCAAATTGGATCCTTCCTCCAGGCAGGCCTGCATTCTACACTCCTTCTAGTGAAGTCCAACTGCAAAAAGCAACTATTTCTCTGCAATAAGCAGTTTTGACCTCAATCAACCCCATTTTACAATAATGCAAACATTGATCAAACTGGGGAATGGTTAAAAGGTTGGGGAGCAAATCAGGTAACACCATTCATGTTTGAATTAATGTAACGATAGAGTAGGTGGGAATTTCCTAGCTAGAACAGACTGTGCCCACTCCTTATATAAGAATGGGACTATCTCCGAATATGAATGTAAGCACTGCATCTGGTATCTTTAATCATCTGAAATGTGTGGATAGTATTTGTGCATGTTTTGTGGAAACAGGTGTTTATATTTGTGCTGTTATGGACATCTGCTCAGATAGATGTTCACTGTTATCCATAGGTGCATATGCTTGAACTGAGCTTATCTGAAGAGGCAGCTATTGTGTACATTTATACAACTCCCCCTCCGTGCATATTTCTGCATGTAACAAACAACTGTTGGTTCACTTGCACAAGGAAGCAAACAGCTGTGTATGATTCTGAGTTTGTGCTATTATTTGGGAGGAATTTAGGAAAGTTGGCATCTACTGCTTACCTAAGTAGAATAAGCAAATACAATTTGTGCATCAAAGTAGTGAAATAGGCATGAAAGGGGATTCATTTCAAATGCAAATGCCCACTGACATTTTTAGGAAAGTGGCAGCTCATATAGATTTGAATTGTCTTGCGTATTGTTTCAAAATCAGGGTCATCTAGTAATTAATGTCACAATGTTAACATCTAGGCAACTAACTTTATATATAACATATGTAATGTGAGTGTCTGTTAAATACATATCTGTTAAATACATATATTCATATACATACTGACAGATAACAACTGCCTGGTATTATCTGGGCTGAGAAACCGAGCAGGATGAAGCTTGATTAGCACTTGGATGGGAGAACTCCAGAAAATATTAGAAAAGGCTAGATCTTAAGATATATAATTGGAAATAAAATTGAATGAAAGAGATGAATTATGTAACCTAGGGACCCCCAACTCCTGGTCCATGGATCCATACTGGCACGTGGCCCATTAGGAACTGGGCTGCGCAAGCGGCAGCCGAGCGTGTGAAGCTCCATTTGTGCAAGCGGTGGGTGCACACACACAACCATCCCCACTGCCACTGCCACAGCTGGTTCGTGGAGCCAGAAAGGTTTGGACCGCTGATGTAGCCCTTTGCCTTATTTCTTACAGTACTAAGTGGAAGTATGTATTGCACTCTGACCAGAAATTTTCAGCTGGTCCAAATCTTTATTAAATATTTTTTTAATTAAAATCTATTTTGTTTATTAAATTAAAATTTTTACTCCATTTTGGGAAGGAGGACATTGCTCTCTTCTGTTCTCAGGAACATTATCTTTAGATTTGGATCTTTCGCAATGTCATCATCCATCAATAAGGGCAGTTTAGCTATTGATCACCGTGTCTCTCTTCTGAGGTCCTCCCAGACAGCTGTTGGATGCAATAGTGCTGATCTAGAATAGAATGCCTTCCTCTCAGCTCAGCATATTTTTTTTCATTAATGCAGGATCCAAAACCAGAGGTTTTGTTTTCTGAGCTTTCAGACTTGGGCTGGAGCCTGTCTTCAGGGAACTTCTCTCTAGCAGTGTGTGTGCTATTCTGTGTGTGGTATTTATAGTGCTGAGTGGTCAGATGAGGAGACCCAAACTCATTGGTAGCTTCACACTGCAATGAACAAGGACACACATTCAGTTTTGCAGCTACTAAGATTGTTGGATGAGCCGGCACAAAAACAGCCAGGGAAGTGATTGAAGCCTGGCAAATGGGTCCCTCATCAGTCAACAGTATCATCAGCCTATCAAGTACTTAGAAGGCGAGGGCTGGGCAGCACAAGCAAATGACAACCAATGACTTAAAAGCCAGCCATCAACACACCCCAAACAACATCTAAAAAGCCACTTATAACAGGCACTATAAATATCACACACAGAACAGCACACACTCTGCTAGAGAGAAGTTCCCTGAAGATGAGTTCCCTCATGAGTCTGAAAGCTTGGAAAACCAAAGCTCTGGTCCCGGTGATAACCCAGATTGGATCCTGCAACATATTTGGCTTCATTTGTTTTTCATTAATTATGTTTGCATTTTTTTTTCATTAAGCCAGTCATGGCTCATGTAATAAATAGTCACCAAATACATGCAAACAGGTTACTTTCTGCCCAAACATGGATACTATTAGGTTGGGTCAACCTCTATTCGTCCTTCCCTATTTTGTATCACAATAGATCAGATGCCAGCCCAATAAATGGATTTTGGAGGTGGCACTTTTGGCTGCAGGCAGAGCAAAAACATTTCCTAATTATATCTTGGCTGGTGTGACCTGGCAAGATTTGGAAAAAGGTGGATTGTCTCTGCCATTTTTCTCCCTCATCCTTCCATTCAGATTGTTTCATTTGGCCCTAACTTGCTAATAAAACAACTTTGGTAACAAAAATAACTTTCATTCAGAAAGAAATGGACTTTGCACAAATACGCCCTTAGAGGAGAGGATACTTCAGAGTTTACATGGAGACCTGTTGCAGCCTTCTGTTGAACTTCAGATTCCATGGGACAAACAGCCCTTGAGACCACAGACAAACTCCTGAGAGGGAGGTGGTATTTCAAGTAATCGCTCATACAAATCTCAAAGGAAGATATTATGAGCCTTATAAAGGACAGCTGGCTGAAAGGACTTGAAGTGATTCTCAAGAGTAGGAATGAGTGTGCAACAGAAGCTGCAGACCACTGAAGTATAAAGTGATCATTATGCCAAGCATGCATACCATGTGATCATATCATAATTTCAATCTTATACTTATAGATATAATTTCAGATATAACTCATATTTATAGTTTCAGATTGCAAATGTTTATACATTTCAAATATTTGTTTATATGTATAAGTGCATAATTAATAAAGGATGCATAAGATTCACGATAAACGACAGCTGGGTTGTCTGCAATGATATAATGAAGCCAATTTAATAGATTGTGAAACAGAAGAAAAATATACCCTGGCTTGAATTTCAACTCCAACAAACTAATAATTTTTTCAATAGAAATCACTTTAACCAGTCATCGTCGCTTACACATATGGAACTTTCTATCTATAGTTTCTTAAAATTTCTCTTTAGGGACATGGAATATACTCTAAGTGAATTTATTAACTAGCGCTCAATACAAAATAAAATCACCAACCAGCGAATCAGAGAAAACATTGGACTAAAACTGTTGAAATTCATAAAATGGTCTCATAGTTTTTCCATTTTATCAGAAAGAAACAAAAACTTAGGGCTTAAATCACTATTATAAGGTTGACTATATATTATGCATATCATAGGCAAAGTACTTTAGAATATGTGTTTTATTGCATTTCTTTTGCCAATCAAGCATTAAAGGTAATTTCTGTTTCCCATTTTATAAAATAGAAATTATACTGTTTTCGTTAGAAATCTTCCAGATGGTCATCTTTCTAAGCTACCAGAATATCCCATTTACCAATTATTCTGGTGATCCCAATATATATAATAAGTAGCCTGATATACTGTATGTGTATCCTTCTTCCCCATATCTGTATCTTTTAAGAGTTATCTTGGGTGGCCAATAAATTTTACAAACAAATAAATAAATCCCCATCTTTCTCTCTCTCATACACACCCACACCCACCCACACACAAACACACACCAGGTATCTACTCCCTTCCTGATATTATTCCAATTGTCTGGGAAATCTTCCTTTTTGGAGAGTATTTCTTCTAAGATGTCATTGTCCAAATACTGGACTTTCTCAGCATCTCATTTGATTATATTTTCTCCCCCTTTAGAGCTCATTGGCTCACCTGGCTAACTTCCAAGGGGCTTGTGTTATATTTACCGTGGTGGTGATGATGATGATGATGATGATGATGATGGGAAAAGTGTAAAGAGGAAGCAAACTAGCTAGCAAATTCTTTTTTGAAATTTCTGTAAAGGGAGGCATCAACGTCAAGGTCTGGTTTTGCTCACATCAAAACAGGGAGGGACCAACAAACAAATTTAAGTGCTGATTTAGCTCAGAGGGCAGACTGGCTGACTCTTGGCTCAGTCCTCATCCACTGAGGTAGGCAAAATACAGCATTATGAATTTCAGAAGAGTAATGAGACAATGCAGATGTCCAAAAGCAAATCTAACAGCAAGGTCTGAATAATTCTTGAGACGATTGTTTGGAATATCTGGGCATAACCATGATGCAGGCCTGTCTTGTCATGAATATGGCCCACCAACTGTTTTTGGAAGGCAGGAATGGAAGTTGTCATGCTTACCCCCAATTTACCATAAATGTTACTTTCTTGCTGCAAAGTGAAAGGAGGGTTTTCTGGTTTGTGATACCTAAGAATTGCCTCCATTTTCCTTGACGCACTTCCCTTTTTTTTTTTCTAGGCAGCCTCCTGCATTTGCTGGCACCTCCTCATCTGGTTCAGTGATCACCACCCTATACAGGTAGTCCTCAATTTACGACAACCATTGAGCCCAAAATTTATGTTGCTAAGTGAAACATTTGTTAAGTGAGCTTTGCCCCATTTTACGAACTTCCTTGCCACAGTTGTTGAGTGAATCACTGCAGTTGTTATGTTAGTAACATGATTGAATCTGCCTTCCCCTTTGACTTTGCTTGTCAGAAGGTCGCAAAAGGGGATCACATGACCCTGGGACACTGCAGCTGTCATAAATATGAACCAATCGACAAGGGTCTGAATTCTGATCACGTGGCCATGGGTAAGCTGCAAGGGTCATAACTTTGAAAAATGGGCATAATTCACTCTTTTCAGTGTCATTTTAACTTTGAATGGTCTCTAAATGAACTTCTTGTAAATCAAGGACTACCTGTAGTTTTTTTACCTCTGCTGCAACTGTCAGCTATGGGTTGGTGGTTTTAATACTCGCTGACATGCAAAGGGTTACTGTTTTAAAACCTGCATCATCATCATCATCATCATCATGATCGCACAGACTGACTACAAGCAGCGGCATGACAAAGTAGCAACAATGGTGCATTGGAAGATCTGCAAGAAATATCATTTGCCCGTAAGCAAGAACTGGTGGGATCATAAAATAGAGAAAGTCATAGAAAATGATAAAATTAAACTGCTCTGGGACTTCAGAATGCAAACAGACAAGCACCTGCAACATAATACCCCGGACTTAACAATTGTCGATAAGAAAGACAAAAAAGTCTGGACAGTGGACATGGCAGTGCCTGGAGACAGCAGAATAGATGAGAAAGAACTGGAGATGATAACAAAATACAAAGATCTACAAATAGAAATAGAAAGACTGTGGCAAAGGCAAGCAAGGGTAATACCAATAGTAATAGGCGCCTTGGGTGGAATCCCAAAACAACTGGAGCACCACTTGAACATCATTGGCATTGACAAATTCGCCATTAATCAATTGCAAAAGGCGGCCTTACTAGGAACAGCTTCCATCCTGCGATGATATCTGTAATACCATCAAACATCCACATCTGCCTATCCCAGGTCCTTGGTAAGGACTCGATAGGTAGACAAAAATGCCAAATCCAGTCTGAACATCTGGCTGACTGTGTGATGATCAATAATAATAATAATAATAATAATAATAATAATAATAATAATAATAATAATAATAATAATAATAATACCTGGAGACAGCAGAGTAGAAGAGAAAGAACTGGAGAAAAAACCCAAAATAGAAAGACATACAAATAGAAGTAAGATGACTGTGGCAAAGATAGTACCGATAAATAATAGGTCCCTAAATTCCAAAATATCTGGGATTCACAAAATCCCCATCAGTCAATTGCAAAGGGCAACTTTACTTTCAGTGCTTACATCCTGCGGCGATACCTTTAACACCACCAAAGAACATCTCCCTGTCCCAGGTCTTTGGGAAAACCTCAATAGGTGGATAAAATGCCAAATTCAGTCTGAACAGCTGACCAACTGTGCAATGAACCATATTATGATAATAATAAAGCTGAAACCTCATTTTGTACCACAACACTGGGGCCAGATCAAAACCCACACAAACATGTCACAGACCTTAGTTTCTTAGGTCAAACCACAACATGGATTTGTTCACCAGAAAGCAGAAAACATAACAAAACAAATGGAAATATAATGCTGAAGACATTGACTACAGGATTTTTATATATATTCGAAATACTCTATGCAGACTTGAAAAGTACAAATGTACATTCTATGGTGTTCATCTCGAGGTTTTTTCTATTGGATCAGGTGCTGTTGGGAACTATGTCAGTTAATAGTTTATGAAATGAAAACAGAAAAACATCCATTCTAAAGGAATACAATATGATACACAGGACCCACCGTTCAGTCTAACCCAAGCTTGCCAGAAAGAGCCAGGTTTTCAGGATTTTCACAGTAGGACTAAGGGGAGAGGTCTTCATGAAGCATGAGAGCTCATGAAGCAAAGGGGGAGCAAGTTAAGTTGGCTAAGCCCACTTTTTTCCTTTGTCTGGAACAGTGAGTTTACCCATTGGCTCCCACTTCACTAGTGCAAGGCGTCTGTTTTGAAGGACCACTAATGGTAATTAGGACTTTCAACCTATTATAACTCTTTCAAACTACAGCAAGCCTATGTAAAAACATCTCATACCATTGCTTTATGTACATGATCCCTGTACTGAGCTAGTTTTTCATAGGCACAGTTCTATTCTGGAATATTACTCAGTTAAATGGAACTCTGTTAAATGTAGGCCTAAACCTTTTAGGAAGCAGACCATCCAAATCCGTCCTCAGAGAATCTGAATCATCTTCATCCAAATGTCAATGAACTGCCGCTCTCAGTTTTGGCTGGTGGCATGATGACTCTGAAAGCTGGCATCCAGGGACAACCAGTCTAATGAAAAGGATGGAAAGAAAATGAGTGTTATTTGACTGAAGCTTGCATCGTTGGCCTTTCAGTCAATACACCTGTTTGGTCCAGCCTAACCAGCTTCTCCCTTCAAATAAACCTTATTTCCTGAATGTTCCAAATCCTCCCATTTTAATCTCTATGCCTAGCTCTTTTTTATTAAAAAAACCCAAAACCAAACCCTATATACCTTACTAATACTTTCATTCATCTCGAAATCAAAATGTTATCAAATTCTAGAATGTAAAATATCTATGCATTATGAAGCAACAAACTTGACAATCAGTAATTATAGCCAATTTATCATATGTATCTCTATTTATATATGGCAAGCAAATAGTCATGGGTAAGTGACTTTTTTCAAGTATCTCAAGCATACCTCTAAAATATACGAAACAGACAAGATCCAAATTTAGTTTGTCATTTTGAAACCCCACTGATTTCAGCATGAGAGATGCTAGCATATGCTTAATCATCTTTCTAAAATCAACATAAGTAATATTGCTGGTTCAGTGAAATCAAGCAACTTTCAGTCATACTGGAAAGTGGCACTGGAAACACGTGTAGAGAACTTGGTCCTAAAATAATGGATATATAAACTAATTCTTCAAGATACCTTGTCATAAGAACCGCTTTTGATTAGGATTAGCAGAGGAGCTTATTTATGTCTTTTTCAGATCCAATGGCAGAGAAGAAGAAGAAGAAGAAGAAGAAGAAGAAGAAGAAGAAGAAGAAGAAGAAGAAGAAGAAGAAGAAGAAGAAGAAGAAGAAGAAGAAGAAGAAGAAGAAGAAGAAGAAGAAGAAGAAGAAGAAGAAGAAGAAGAAGAAGAAGAAGAAGAAGAAGAAGAAGAAGAAGAAGAAGAAGAAGAAGAAGAAGAAGAAGAATTTTTTTATTAGGATATTTACCAGCAGCTTTAATGGTGGTGACAGCAATTTTACAATATCATAAAAAAAAAATAGTTGTAGCATTTTCATTAAAAATGAAGAGTTTGGGACTGGCCTTTCTTCATCCAGTTATTCCAAAGTCTCCTTTGACCATTTACTTCATTTAGCAATAATTTTATCAAACTTTCGTGAATTTGATTTTCTTATATGATGAGTTGGTATAGCCATTAACATATTTACTTAATTCAAAATACAGTACAGGTACTTCTCAACTCAACCATTTATTTAGTGACCGTTCAAAGTTACAATTGCACTGAAAAAGTGATTTATTACCATTTATCATTTTTCACACACATGACAGTTGCATCATCCCCATGGTCAAGCGATCAAAATTTGGATGCTTGGCAACTGGCATGTATTTATAAAGGGTTACAGTGTCCCAGGGTCACGTGATCACCTTTTGCGACCTTCTGACAAACAAAGTCAATGGGGAAGCCAGATTCACTTAACAACTGTGTTACTAACTCCAGTGATCTACTTAACACTGGTGGCAAGAAAGGTTGTAAAATGGGGCAAAATTCACTGAACAACTGTCTTGCTTAGCAACAGAAATGTTGGGCTCAGTTGTGGTTGTAAGTAAGAGCGGCATGGTGATCTAGTGGTGAAGATGCTTGCCTCCCATTCAGAAGGTTGAGAAGAAGAAGAAGAAGAAGAAGAAGAAGAAGAAGAAGAAGAAGAAGAAGAAGAAGAAGAAGAAGAAGAAGAAGAAGAAGAAGAAGAAGAAGAAGAAGAAGAAGAAGAAGAAGAAGAAGAAGAAGAAGAAGAAGAAGAAGAAGAAGAAGAAGAAGAAGAAGAAGAAGAAGAAGAAGAAGAAGAAGAGAGACAACAAGGCAAGTAAAAACTCCTGAAAGTTCAAATAGAACTCCCCTTCCAACCTAGGTGAATTTCAGACAAATGGAGAAGGAAAATAAAAAAGAAATGATAGTAGACTTCCAGTTCTTGGAAGGCTGTTAAGGAAAGGACTATATGGATTCATTCTTCACAGGAGCAACAGGAAGAAGCTTTAAAAGAGAAGGACTTTCCTGACAATGAGTGCTAGAAGAGTCAATCTTATGGAGTCAGTGCTAGAGATTGCCAAGCAAAGGTTGGGCAGCCATTTGTTTGGGATGGTCTGAGGATTCCTGCACTGGGAAGCAAGTTGGACCACAAGATTTCCAAGACCCTCCCAATCCTGTAAGTTTATGATCCCTGCAGAAGTATTCACAAGAGCTCCCAACAGCTTTTCAATCTGGTCTCTCTCTGAGATCCATTCTTAAAAAAGAAGGGCCGAGTCAGAGAATCTCTGCAACAGCATACAACTACCATTGTATCCTAATACAAACAATCTCAGAGCATCTGGCCAACTGTTTCTTCCACTCCACAAACAATCACATGATCTTGTTGCATCTATTTCAGTTTTCAAAAAGTACCTTCCTTAATGCACAATGACTTGAGAGGCTTTTGAAAGCTCCAACTTATTTTACCCAGTTGACAATATAGACCACAGTCAAATATGACAGAAATATAGAAATAAACTGCCTTCCCAATATAGTCCAGCTTCACTGTCTCGACTCCTTACCTTTAATCTGTTTAAGCCTGTATTTTATCTTCAAAATGAGATTACAGCAGAATATTGATATCAACATGACACTAATCCTCCTTAACAGCAGGATCTAGTTTTAATTCCTTTGAAAAGCAGCTCCCAAATGGAGGATCCAATAGAAGTGAACTGAAAAATCCAGTAACTACCATTCTGTGTTCAGAAGTCAAATAAACAATGGCTCAAAGACACAAAAAGGAAGAAAAAAAGCTAAAAGCATGTCTTCTTGACCCCGCAAATTAATATCTACCTCCAGAGGACTCTAGGTCCCTGCCAGGAAGGAAGCCACCTTCATGAAAGCTGTATTCTGAGCAAATTCTTTCTGTGTGGGAGGGAGTGATGCATAGCATCATTCAGTGGTGGGATTCAAATATGTGAACAACCGGTACTCTGTGTGGATGCCGCTTCCGGAAGTCCATTCTGGGCCTGGGCAACCAAAAATGAGTTACTGGTTCTGCTGAAGTGGTGCAAACTGGCTGAATCCCACCACTGGCATCATTTCTTCCAAAGGGAAGAGATTCCCTAATTGCTTTAGAATTGAAAATTTAATGTTTAATTTCTCAGATTAAATATTTGACCTCATTTGGCAAAACAGATCTTTCTAAATATCTTTTAGAGCATTTCACTTCTGTTTTCCAGACCCTGCAGTCTTTCTGGAAAAGCTAAACTGAAGGGTGCTAATATACAATAGTGGGGAAAAAAAAATCTAGTGGGGCTATTCAATGGAAGATGAATGTTCTCCAAGGCTACTACATATTGAATATTTATTTTTGAATACTTTCCCATTGCCTTTTTCTATTTAATCAGTCAGGACATTGATGCCAAAATGGCCCTGCCCACATTCTATGCCTATCTTTGTAAATTACAGCAGAGTGAGTCATTCTTCCCCCAAAGCTGTTCACCCACTTTCATTCATCCCCAGTGCCCAAATGGGATAATTCAATCGCTCATCTCCCTGTCTTTTTTAGTGCTACTGTTTGTCACCAAGGAGGTTAGAAGTTTGACATTTTCCCCTATAGCCATTTTTATTCTTTCCAGCCTAATGGAATGTCATCTTTGAGACTCTCCCTACATGGTCAAGACAAATTTAATGATTAAAAACTGAATAGAACCAATTCTGGGGATAGACTGAGGTTGAAAAGAGTTTGGGTATGTCTGGGGGTTGTGGAGGAAAAGAAAAAGCCCAGTGCAGAGGAATTGGTCAGTGACTGTTGCATTCTTAATCTCCAGGGCTCCTAACTTACTCAGCGTAGAACTACTATTAAGGGGCCTAAACAATAACAGCCACAACATTCTGCATTCTTGCTCTATCTTGCATGCATGCATGCATGTATGTGTGTTGTGTATGCATGTGTGTATTCTGTATATTTATATATATGTGTGTGTGTATATATGTAGAATATAGAATATAGAATAACAGAGTTGGAAGGGACCTTGGAGGTCTTCCAGTCCAACCCCCTGCTTAGACAGGAAACCCTATACCATTGCAGACAAATGGCTGTCCAGTCTCTCCTTAAATCTTCCAGTGTTGGAGCATTCACAGCTTCTGGAGGCAAGTTGTTCCACTGTCAGGAAATTTCTTCTTAGTTCTAGGTTGCTTCTCTCCTTGATTAGTTTCCATCCATTGCTTCTTATCCTGCCTTCAGGTGCCTTGGAGCATAGCCTGACTCCCTCTTCTTTGTGGCAGCGCCTGAGATATTGGAACACTGCTATCATGTCACCCCTAGCCCTTCTCTTCATTAGACTAGACATTTCCAATTCCATCAACCGTTCCTTATATGTTTTAGCCTCCAGTCCCCTAATCATCTTTGCTGCTCTTCTCTGTACTCTTTCTAGAGTCTCACCATCTTTTTTTTACATCGTGGTGACCAAAACTGGATGCAGTATTCCAAGTGTGGCCTTACCAAGGCATTGTAAAGTGGTATTAATACTTCACGTGATCTTGATTCTATCTCCTGTTAATTCAGCCTAGCACTGTGTTGGCTTTTTTGGAAGCTGCAGCACACTGCTGGCTCCTATTTAAGTGACTGTCCACTAGGACTCTGAGATCCCTCTCACAGTTACTACTATTGAGCGAGGTATTTGGTTTGTGTGTGTGTGTTGGTAGGAGGAGAGAGAGTTGAAATAAGAAGTGAATAAGGTTTCTTTGACTGTTCACTATGCCAATATCTATCTATCTATCTATCTATCTATCTATCTATCTATCTATCTATCTATCTATCTATCTATCTATCTATCTATCTATCTATCTATCTATCTATCTATCTATCTATCTATCTATCTATCTATCTATCTATCTATCTATCTATCATCTATCTCATGATTCAGGGAACAGAACCAAAGAAACCATATTCACTCCTATTTTATTTCTCTCTTCTCCCCACCAATGTGGCCATGAGGTACAGAAATCTGAATGGCCACTGAGACAGAGCTCAGAGAAGTCCTGTGATGTGGAAATAAATACTATAATTAAATCCCCCCCCCAATTATTCCATTTAGCTACTGGGATGGCCTAGTTGATTGAGGAGAGTTATTTTAACCCCCAAGAACCTCATGTTAACCTCCCCCATAACCCAGTTAAGTGTGTTGTCCTAGATCCAAGATCCAATATGTAGGGTATTAAGAGTGATTGCAATATGTGAGTTATAATACAGAAACCTGGATTGGTAAAGGAAATTATAACAGAAACCCATGAAATAAATTAATGGAAATAGTATGTAGCCTGACTGATAGTATAACTTAATGTTCCTTTTGAATTTTAAATAAGAATCCAAGGATGTCTTGTCTAATCTTTGCTTATATTTCTTCCCGATATTTATTATTCCTTTAAAAAACAGTGGTAAGGACAAGCTGAATCATAAGCTGAGTTATGGTTTTGTTTGTACTGAAGATATTAGGATTTTTTTTATTAGGATATTTACCAGCAGCTTTAATGGTGGTGACAGCAACTTTACAATATCATAAAAAAAATAGTTGTAGCATTTTCATTAAAAATGAAGAGTTTGGGACTGGCCTTTCTTCATCCAGTTATTCCAAAGTCTCCTTTGACCATTTACTTCATTTAGCAATAATTTCATCAAACTTTCCTGAGTTCGATTTTCTTATATGATGAGTTGGTATAGCCATTAACATATTTACCTAATTCAAAATACAGTACAGGTAATCCTCAACTCAACCATTTATTTAGTGACCATTCAAAGTTACAATTGCACTGAAAAAGTGATTTATTACCATTTATCATTTTTCACACGCATGACAGTTGCATCATCCCCATGGTCATGTGATCAAAATTTGAATGCTTGGAAACTGGCATGTATTTATAAAGGGATACGTCCCGGGGTCACATGATCACCTTTTGCGACCTTCTGACAAACAAAGTCATTGGGGAAGCCAGATTCACTTAACAACAGTGTTACTAACTCCAGTGATCTACTTAACACCGATGGCAAGAAAGGTTGTAAAATGGGGCAAAATTCACTGAACAAATGTCTTGCTGAGCAACAGAAATTGTGGGCTCAGTTGTGGTTGTAAGTAAGAGCAGCATGGTGGTCTAGTGGTGAAGATGCTTGCCTCCCATTCAGAAGGTTGAGAGTTGAATCCTAGGTAGCGGCAGAATGTTGTCTCTCTTAGGGCCCAAAGATAAAATGTGAACTTCATGTAGACGTCAGGAAGGGCATCCGGCTAGTAATGCTCAGCTCCACCCAGTTATTTTGATTCTACCCCAAATTAAGGGACTACAGGGTCATAAAAAGAAAAAAAATGTGGTCTTAAGTCCAGGACTATTCCTATATTGGCTGTTTTCAAGAATAATTTCATAAAATACTTTCATCTTTATTTCAAATAACATATAAAAAGTAACAGATTGGGATGGTCTGTACTACACTTCATAAACAAAGAAATAAATGGTATATTCATGGATATATGTTCTGGATATGGATAGATATCAAAGAATGTAGGCTATCTTCAGCTATCCCTTACTTTTACCTTACCAAGTACTGCTGCATTTCATTTAATCCTAAAAATTCACTGTCCTGTAACATAAACCGTACAAACATCCAAAACCAAACCTTGGTATCCAAACTCAAGTAGAATTGATATCTTGGTATCTTAAAGTGAGAAAGAGCATAGCTGTTGGCTTGCGCCTAAAGCTAAAATAAAATCAATCATAATATCCAAATTAGATTCTCCCACCTTCCCTCTCTCTCTCTCTCTCTCTCTCTTATCTTTCGAGTTTATTATAGCTAAAGTACTAAACTTTGAAAACAGCCAGGTCTCTCTAGAATTCTATCAAGGTTCCAGGTTTCCCCAAATACAGTGTAAGCATTAACACCTTTGAAATCTTCCATCTGCAAACAATTTCCTTTTATGGATTAATTGTAGGGACGGTGTGTCCTTTATTCATAAATGTGTGTTAAATATGAAAGTATATAATTGCAGTGATTTGTGTCAATTTGTCTGATGAAATCATTATGCAAATGACATAAACTGAAGCAAATGATGCCAAGAAACGACATCCTGATGTAATTTGTCGTGGAAATTTGGTCTTTGGTCTTTTAGCTTGTGAAGTCTGTTGTACTGAGAACCACTCAGTTGAGCTTTCCCTGTCTACTTATATTTCAGGGAACGTAAAGCATTTGGTAACAGTTGGAATATTAGAAACTAGCAGGTCCTGTACAAATAGTACATATTGTATTTCACTGTATCCCATATAGAATAGAATAGAATAGAATAGAATAGAATAGAATAGAATAGAAAAACAGAGTTGGAAAGGATCTTGGGAGTCTTCTAGACCAAACTCCTGCTTAAGGAGGAAACCCTATATCATTTCAGGGAAATGGTTGTCCAATATAATATGGAATACTTTAAATACTACATTTACAGTGGAAGACAATTAACTATGCCTGATTTTCTTCCCCCATTTTCATTCAACCTGATGGAAAATAAAATTCCTACTACCCCATGCCCCACCAAAGAAGAAAAACAATTCCTTGAAAACCATTCCAATGGTTTTTGTGTGTGTGTGTGTGTGTGTGTGTGTGTGTGTTTGTATAATCATTTCTCCAGGAGTTAGCCTCCCTTATCCCAATTAAATCCAAATGGTAGCTATCAGGAAAGGACACTTTGACTGGGCTTTCCAAATGATGCACACTCAAGGTGCTTCCAGAGCTTCTGAACTCTTCAACTCATTGACCTCTTCACGAAGTTTCGGGTTGTTTCTCGCCCTCAAACTTTTATTATATGAAAATAATTTAATAAATACTTCTTTAATAGTACTATGAACAACAACAACAGCAGCAGCAGCAGCTATATTTTTAAGAGATGTTTAAGAGAAATTAAGAGAAAACTCAAGGCCACACTTGCTGGCAACTGACAATCTAACCCAGAGCAACACTGTCTTGCTGTTAGCCAGGTCACCTTCAGGCTTAGGCATGGAGCTCTACAGAGATGATTTGATTCCAACTGACCTTCCATCATTTATTGGCCATCTATTGACCCCGAGGCATTTTCTGACCCTCTTTTGAACACAGACATTTATCAACCCTTGGATACTCTCATCAACCTTGGGATTGATACTTACCATTTTGGGGAACCCTGCTTTGGAGACACATAAGTAACATAAAAGTGAGTAATAACAACTACATTCTCAGCCTCTTGAATGATAATGTGGAAATTCAAAAGCATTGCTAAAAGCAGGCACAAAGAATGTCTAAAGCACTCCAAGAGGAAGACAGACAAGGCAGAAATCTGTTTTGCAGTAGAAGAAATTGGGATTTGGCAGAGTCTATATCTTTGACATATTTCCAGGATCTGAAATTATTATTTAAACTTGCATGTCACCTAACTCTTAATGTTATATTTATGCGTATCTTTTTTTGAAAATCATATCAAATGAACCAATAGTAAAAATAATATACAGTAAAAGCAAAACTGATGCCAAATCAATTTAAAATTATAATAGATTCCAGGATGGCTTTGGAAATAACAGATTTAGAGATAAATCTGACCAATAACTACTGGGAATATGTGTAAATTTGATGTTCAAACAGAAATGATGTGTGAATTTGAATCACTTTTCTATACAAATATTTATTTGGTCTAAGTATTAATTCTTTTGCAGCTGAAGGGTGGTATTTTTTTCTTAAAATTTCAGTTATATAATAATTAAGCAATATTTGGTTATCTGGTTATGGGTTATGGGAGAGTAACTAATAATAATGTATGTATTTCCTGCAAAAAATAATCATGCTATAGGCAAGAGTCAAAGACACAGCAATTATGAACTTTTGTTAGAAAATCAGAGTAATAGATGAACATTATGGTATCAGAGAATCAATTGAAATAGTAGTATTTCAATACACTGTTAGAAAACATGGCTAATTATTTGTAAACTATTGGGATCTTAAGCAAGTTTAAAAGAGAGAAAGTAAAGTTACATAGGAAGTCCATGACACTACCTAAACCAAATGAATCTCCTTCCTGATCTAATTTCTCTTAATGAGCATGCAATTTCAAATATAGCTTATTTCTCTGTAAAAAAAAAAAAAAGAACGTTGAACTGTGCAGTGTCAGAAATAAATTGCACTATGGCAGAAACCTGTATGACTTATTTATTTTTAAGCCACATGTTGGAGAGTCATTCTGAAAAATAGAAAACCACAGTTGGGTCACGGATATATTATAAATCAGCACATTACAATGTAGTCAAATTTCAAACTTGAATCTAATTAGTTTCCTTGGGGATTAATGTTACCCTTCTGAACATTATTGTTAAGCATTAACTAGCAAAGGCAGATGAAGACAATAACTTTGTAGAAGATAATCCTTACCATGTGAAGAGTGCCACAAAGACTGAACAAGTAGGGTATAGCATGATTCAAAAGCAAAAAAGGGGAAATAATGTCTTGATGTTTTACATAGTATTTTAAATCTACACATGTCTCTTAAATTAGTCCTGCTTTGTGTTGGAAGTTTGAATTCAGCAAGAGCTCTTATTAGACTCTTATACTCTTGAGCATATGAGGAGTGCTAAAAAGAAAAAAAAATGGCAGGGTATATTAAAAATAACAAGCAGGGTATTTTAATAATCATATAATAAGTTCTTTCTGTTCTTCTTCACTGAAAAAGAGCACGCTCGACAAGCTCTAGTAAGGCAAATTAAAGTAGCTAAAATGGGAGAAGCATAAAATCCTTCTTTAATAAGAGGCTCTCCAGTGAAAATGCCAAGCAGCCCCAACATGCAGAGCCAATCTGAGGATTTGTCCTGATGATGTTTATACTTCTCAGGAAAGTTTGAAAATTGAGTCTCTTTATGTTCATTCTCCCTGCTTCTATTATTTATGGATCATTCTCAGTGGAACTAATAGTTTTAAGGCTGCTACAACTATTGCTTGTATGAATGCTCTCCTATGTTGAATTCTATGGTATGTACAAAGGAGTTCATTTGCTATCTGGCATCCAAGAAGATCAAATTGTTATGGCTGTTAAATGCCCAACTTTTGCCTCTCAATGGTGAATGGCTGTGAGGTGCCTCATTCAGGACCAGCAAGATATATTTCCTGAGCCAAAGTCATATAAAGGAACAGAATTCACACTTGAATAAAGTTGTAGGGGAAAGAAGAAGATTGGTTAGATGACTGGGAACCCCACAGGAAACAGGAAACTATGTTAAGATGACATTTACTTGGCAAACTGAAGTATAGCAGTGCTGGGTGGGGGAATTCCTTTGTGCTAGAGCAAAATTCAAGAGCACAGAAGGATTTAGGCTTGTAGATCAAAATAGATGATTTGGGTAGTATCTCATTGCCAATTCAAGATGCTGAAATTTAATTGGAATTGGCCACTTAGTCCTGAAATCATCAACTCACCCAGAATCCCCTTTAACCAATGACTTTTTTTAGGATAGTAGAAGTTTCATACTGAACCTGAAAACTCTCTGACCTCAACATTTTCGCTGCTTTAAAGACTGCTCTATTGACCTTTGAGCAACTACAGTGTAAATAACATGTAGTTCTATGACCAGAAGCCACTCAAATTTAGGATCAGCCGAAGTGCCCTTGTGTATCAAAAATTCTTAAATCACAATGCAGATACTCTATGATTTGATTCAGATGGCCCTGTTGGCTTACATTGTCTCTGTCCTTTATAGGAAAAGTGGAAATCTTATTTATATATTTATTTAATATTAATATTGAATTGGATATTTTAATGGTTTTTATTGGTTTTACTGTTTTTATTTTTTTTAAAAAAAATAATTGTAACATATTTTATGAGCCACCCAAAATCATTGAGATGGGCGGCTATTAAAATTGAACGAATAAATAAATAAATATTTAAGCATTTATAAACAGCCTGTCTTGACCAAATCTACCCAAGAAGTATAACAACCCAAGGTAAGGCTTAAAAGACTTCAGTGATAGAACTCAGATCCTAGCAGCTAAATAAAGTTAGCCCTGGTTCATATTTGGAGACATTGAGACTGATTTAGTTCCTGTGTCATGGTTCCGACAGACAGAGACGAAAAAAGCAGAACTCCGAGGCTTGCAAATTCCTCAAAGAACATGTTTATTAGTTACAAAGTATTGGCACGTCAAAAGTGAAACCAAGTCTGGAGACACATGTAAACAATTCCCCAATACAAATTTAAAAATCCCACCCCTAAAACTATGCAAGCAACTACATTCCCCAATACATCTTCTTGGCAGGCTTTTTACACAACGCCCAGCCTGCAGTCTCGGGAGCAGCCGATGACCTTGATTCCCATGGGACAAAAGATTATTTCGACTAGCGAAACACCTGGCAACCCATCTCCCTTCATTCTATGTGCCAACCAAAAATGAATAGGGAAAATGGCTGCAACCATGCTCATTTGTAGAGTTGACATCCTGCTTGGCACTTGAATTCTTGAAAGGGAGGAGTGAAGTTGATGGCTTGTGATTCAGCAAAGCAGATAGAAATTTGGCCCTAGGCCTGACTTAATTGGAGGCCTTCCCTTCAGAAAACAAAAAGCAACAGAAGATACACGTATCTGTATGGATCCTACTGATGGACTGCTTTCCTAGAGAAACGTTTTTTACACAAAACAGAATTAAGTGTAATTGTGATTTATGAATCCTTGGGAGCTCCCCTAGGAAACAAATTATTCCTGTGTCAATATAATTCATACGTTCAGAAGGCACCAAAGTTCTCTTAATTGTACCGCTATTTAACAATTTCATATAAACTCAGTGTCTTTGAGAATGAGAGCATCACATGTCAATGAAAACTCTGCTGGCAGTTACAAAAATGTCACCTGTGAGGCGCATGTGTTTCTGAAGTAATTATTTTTAGGGAAAGCATTAGAAGGGATTCACTTCCCAGCTGAGGGAGCTTTATTTCAAGGACCCATAAGAAGTAAAGAACTGACTCGGGATGAATACAAAGCCATGGCACGCTGATGGAGACAGTAAAATTAAAAAGTTAAGTATTCTTTATCAAAGATTGCCTACAATACACTAAAGGTCTACAGTTGTTAGGATTTAGATAATATAATCACTAAATCAGATATAGGGAGATGAAATAGAATTAGATCGTCTTTTTCAATGCTGCATGAGATGGTGGGTAAGTGACAGGTAGCCTAGTCTTAGATTCTGCTTAAAAATTAAGGCTTAGCAGAGATATATGATCTAACTTCCTTCTTCATACATTCAGACAAAAGGGGTACTTTTTGAACAGATTCTGTTAGCCCTGCCAAATAATCCAGACAGAGAATATAACTAGGAGTACTGGCTTTATCTTTATTTCCCCTCTCCTTTTCTTTTTCTTTTCAGAAGACTAGAAAGAAATATTTCTGAAATGTTTCCCATGCCCTGCCTCTTTCTGTAGTTGAAACACCTTATGCATCTTTCGGTGGGCTGAAACATCTTTTACATGCCAGTTGTCCAGGTTCTGGTTCTCCCTCCTGTCTACCAAGGTAACTCCCACATACCACTGCAGGCAGGCAGGCAGGCAGGCAGGCAGGCAGGCAGGCAGGCAGGCAGGGAGGGAGGGAGGAAGGAAGGAAGGAAGTAAGTTTTGTTGCTTTGTACATGGGCTCATGCCTGGCGAAGAGAAGGTGAAAGTAGACAGAATTTTACCCTTACTCCTTTGGTGCAGGGAAACAGTTGTAAAAATTCCCAAACAGTTAAAAACAATACTATCTATATTCTCAAATGGAATTGACAGAGTAGTGTATCATCATATGTATAGAAAAGCACATATATAACATAAAAATAAGTGTGAGTAGTTGCTGAGTAGAAGGGCCTGTAAAGTTGTCATGCTATTTTCCCCTTTACGGAGCTATAAAAAGAGTGTTGTGCTGCTTAAGATTGTGAATCGGAAGATGGGGTGATGCAGGAGGTTTCCCCAGTGGAGGATCAGATGGCCATAAACACTGCAGTCAACAAAGTTCATTTTTTTGCCATCACCAGCTACAGAATGCAGATAATAACACGAGAATATAGGTCTAGAGTTTACTCAGAGCAGTGTAAAGATTTTACGGACATGCCCACTGCCAGCTTCAATCTTCTTCTCCTTGCCTTGCTTGTAATCTCTTGTAATCATGCAGTTGCTCCAATAATTTGCATCTTACTGATATCATTATTAATTTTTTTTCCAGTAAACTTCTGGGCAGGAAGTTTTGCTGCTCATACTGTATGCCTTGAAGGATAGACTGCAGCATGAAAGTGGGGAACACAGAATGTGTCAACGCTGCAAATACTGTATATTCTTGCTTTGACAATATGCAGAACTGTCTGGTATTTTTATAGTTAAACCAGGCAACAGGGAAAAAGGGAGGAGAATAAGGATAGCCTGGGAGAAAGAAACCGGAAGTAAATCACATCTTCCAAGTTGATTGGAAGATGTGAACCATGACCCCAAAATAAGGGGGTGGGAAATGCTTAGAATGTATATGCGTAACGGAAGAGAAGCCAGACCTAAGCATTTCCACCATGCTGTACTGACGTCTCTGTAACCTTAATAAATGCTTTTAGGGAAAAATATGCCTGAAAGTCCTTTTAAGTGTTTCGTTAATCAGACACATGACAGAATGTGCATCAGTAATAATAGATCTGAATGAGATAAAAATGGAAGATGATTGGGGAGTGGGGGAAAGGAGCCAGGGGATTAGAGTTTTAGAAGAATGATAGGCGAACATGAGGAGAGACAACAGTCTGTGGAGAAAAGATGAATTTGGTGTTTGATTTATATAGCTAGAATAGAATAGAATAGAATAGAATAGAATAGAATAGAATAGAATAGAATAGAATAGAGCTGGAAGGGACCTTGGAGGTCTTCTAGTCCAAACCCCTGCTCAGGCAGGAAACCCTATACCATTTCAGACAAATGGCTGTCCAGCCTCTTCTTTAAAACTTCCAGTGTTTTGGAGCATTCACCACTTCTGGAGGCAAGTTGTTCCACTGGTTAATTTTTCTAACTGTCAGGAAATTTCTCCTTAGTTCTAAGTTGCTTCTCTCTTTGATTAGTTTCTATCCGTTGCTTTTTGTCCTGCCTTCAGGTGCTTTGGAGAATAGCTTGACTCCCTTCTTCTTTGTGGCAGCCCCTGAGATATTGGATCACTGCTATTTATTGTATAGCTATTTATTCCTCAAAGCCTTGGCTACAAAGCTCTATCTGTCTTTGAACAGGTCTGGGCCTCCAATAAGGTACTATGAAACCACATTCTCAGGCAAGAGATGTTACAGATCAGCTTAGTGGCCCCAGCTCTCTCACTGCTGCCCTCGTCTGGAGAACAGGTGTACCTAGACAAGGGGTGTCCAATCCTGACAACTTTAAGACCTGTGGACTTCAATTCCCAGAATTCTAGGCATTCTGGGCTGGCTGGAGAATTCTGGGAGTCTTAGAGTTGTCAAGGTTGGACACCTTTAGGCTAGACAGAGATATTTTCGAACTTTTGGTTCACATTCTGTTAGCAAACATTCAGAGAAAACAAAAGACATTTTCTCTCTAAAAGAGAAAAAAAATGTCTGTCATATTTTAACATTTCAGCAATATTCCTCAATATTTTTTCAATACTGGGAAATGGTTAGGGATTACAGTATCTTTTAAAGATACAAGTACTTAAAGAAAATAAAAGGTTTTAGATTGTGCAGAAAAATGTGCACTTCCTTCTTGGCTATTTTTTTAAATTAATGTAATTTTCTTCTTCTTCTTCTTTATGGGTAGGGTGTCTAATGTAGGAATGCATTTCCTGGCACTGAAGTTTTAATTGCTATGTGTAATTTAACTAACTCTATTAAACATATAGACAGGGATACCTCATTTTGTTTGAAAGAATGTAAACTATATTTACTTAGAGAAAATATTACTTGGAAATATCTAGCCACTTGTTATGGACACATTTTACATGTATGTCTTTCATCATTTGCAATGCGGAGTGTGTTATACTAAAAACAGTGGTAACTTGTTTCAACTATATTTCACACTTAAAAGCAAATATCATCAGACAGACAGCATGATTATACCATGCAAGACCTCTGTGTGGAAATAATAGGGCTTCTGCAAGATTATTAGTCTTGTCTGAGTTCTTTCAGGGACTTCCCGAATCTTAAAAAACAATTTAGTTAGAAATGTAACACAATGAACACAGCTGGCTTTAATTCAGGGGGTGGCAATTAATTTCCCCAAGGGGCCACATGAAAAACTAGGACTGTTGTGAAGGTCTGCTGCTGACACCCTGCCCCCTGCTGATACCCCCTCCCATGCCTCCAATGCCCTGGGCTGGACAGGGAGAACCAAAGGGCCAGATATGTGCTGCAGCTGCCAAAAAAGCCAACACAGTGCTAGGCTGCATTAACAGAGAGATAGAATCAAGATCATGTGAAGTATTAATACCACTTTACAATGCCTTGGTAAGGCCACACTTGGAATACTCCATCCAGTTTTGGTCACCACAATGTAAAAAAGATGTTGAGACTCTAGAAAGAGTACAGAGAAGAGCAACAAAGATGATTAGGGGACTGGAGGCTAAATCATATAAGGAACGGTTGCTGGAACTGGGTATCTCTAATTTAATGAAGAAAAGGGCGAGGGGGGACATGATAGCAGTGTTCCAATATCTCAGGGGCTGCCACAAAGAAGAGGGAGTGAAGCTATTTTCCAAAGCGCCTGAAGGCAGGACAAGAAGCAATGGATGGAAACTAACCAAAGAGAGAAGCAACCTAGAACTAAGGAGAAACTTCCTGACAGAACAATTAACCAGTGGAACAACCTGCCTCCAGAAGCGGTGAATGCTCCAATACTGGAAGTTTTTAAGAAGAGACTGGACAGCCATTTGTCCAAAATGGTAAAGGGTTTCCTGCCTGAGCAGGTGGTTGGACTAGATAACCTCCAAGATCCCTTCCAACTTTATTATTATTGTTGTTGTTGTTGTTGATTGACTTACAAGCTGTAAAGTGCCAAGCTCTGCCTTAACTCAATCCCAGGTAGAGAAGAGATCATAGTAATCTGAAGTGTTTAAATTATGGCAACATTTGTGAAAATCGGTAACATTTATTTCTAGTGGGAAAAGGGATTATTACTTAGGGGTTATAGCTGCTCCCAATAATAACAATAAAATAAGTAACAACAGTACAGAACATTTGTATAAATAGTAGTAGCACTTAGACTTATATACCACTCCATAATGCTTTACAGCCCCGTCTAAGCAATTTACAGGGTCAGCCTATTGCCCTCAACAATCTGGGTCCTCATTTTACCAACCTCGGAAGGATGCAAGACTGAGTCAGAATCAAACTCCTGGCAGTGAGCAGTGAGTTGGCCTGCAATACTGCATTCTAATCACATCAAAACATTTCAAGGATCTGATGTTTCTTTTTTCCCCCTCTTAAAAACCATTAGCATATTGGGAAACATTACCATTAGGGTTTTGTAGGTTGGTTTTGAGACCAAGGGACTGGCTCAAAGTCAACCAGGTGGCTTTTGGCCTAAGGCAAGACAAGAACTCAAGGTCTCCTGGTTTCTGGCTTGACTGCATCTCTTTAATTTCTTTATTAGTTGACCTTAACAGTCACTTTTTTAAACTGATTATCCCATGAAGGAGACCCCTGGGCTGACTGTCTTCAGTTATACATTTTGTATTCCAATCTAAAGGGTTCCCCAATTCACAAGAGTAGATCTTTTGGAAACCAGAAGTAGCTTGAACTGCTGAGGAAACTTCAAAATCTCTGCAGAAATGTGCCTGACTCAAATTCTATCTACAAGAAGAAAATGCAATTACTGTCATTTCTGAAGTTGTGTGTCTCTCAAGTTCAGCTCTTTGTTGTGATTCTGTTGAGCACAGCTTGCTAATGTCAAATCTTTCTGATTTGATTTGTGTGGGACCAGATGTCAACAAATTGAAATTTAATGTGGTTGAAGCAGATGACAATGTCGGAAACATAAAAGGCTTTCATGCCAGTAACAATAAGAAGAAAATATTTGCATCTTGTTGCCAACTATTATATTCTCTATAATTAAGGTGTGTTTCAATACCACAAAAACAATTCACATGTTAATTTCTTCCCTATAAAGTTAAAATTAAGCCAAAACATTTTGGACTGCTTTCTCAAACAACCTGAAAAATATATGCAGATTTAAATTAAAAAAATCTATCCACCTAGGAGTCTTTATAAATATTTCCTACAAAGCATCAGACTGTTTGCTTGTATGCTCTCTAAGTAGGAACAAAAAATCTTACAGCAATTTTTCATAGTTACAAGGTTGAATGAAACATAGATAGATAACCTTTATTGCCATTTTTTACTGTGGACACATTGGCACACATTAAAAATGAAATTTAGTTTCTTGCTCTCAAAGTGTACACATATATAACACACATTTAAACATGCTATATACAACATATGTATAAACCTACACCCTTACATATAAATAACATAAATATTAATCACTATCCATCTAGAATACATAATGGAAAGAGGAAGCTTGAGAGTTCACAAGGTTAATACTGTATAGAATGAAACAGTGACTGAATCTGGATGTTCTGCTTCGGATACCACGGAGCCTCTTCCCAGAAGATAACAAGGAAAACACGTCATGAAGAGGATGGGTAGCGTCCCAGACAATCTTATGGACCCTGCCCAAGCAGTGCTTATATGCCATGTCCTGGATGGAAGGGAGGGAACTGCCAATAATCTTTTGTGCCATCCTCACCATTCTCTGCACCACCTTCCTGTCTGCAGCAGTGATGCTTCCAAACCAGACTGTAAGGCTGTATGACAGGATGCTCTTGATTGTCCCTCTGTAGAAAGTGATAAGGACAGGGGAAGGAAGATGTACTTTTCTCATGCAATGCAGAAAACGCAGGTGCTGCTGTGCCCTCTTCACCAGTGTCTCGCTGTTGAGCAACCAAGCCAACCTACTTGTTAATTGCAAACCCAGGAATCTGATGTGTAATGCCTCTACCTCCACAACTTTAGTTTGAATAAGGATATTTTAATAAATAAAACAGGAAAATAATCCTTGAAATGAGCTATTTTACTTCTATTTACGTTTCCATATAATGACCATATTTGCCACACACTTCCAGGCAAGCTTTTTAAATCATCACAAAAATCCTCCATACTTCAACCAGGTCCTGACAGCCCTTTCCATCTCTTTATTTGTGTCAAACAGATTCTCACAAAACTATTCCTTTAATTTTGGGGAAAATGGAAGACACATGACACCAAATTGGGATTGTATCGTGGAGAGGGCAAGATGATGTGATCCAGCTTTGCAGTTGTCCCTTGAGTAGCTCATGATGAATGAGGCTTAGTTTTATCATGTGCAGCAGAATTTCTTTCTTGATTTCCAAATTCTGCTTAATGTTGTTTCAGAATTTTGTGTCTTCTACCATCTGAATTGATAGTACTACCAGGTTCAAGAAATGCAGGTGAATAATTCAGGGAATCCACCTGTGTCCCAAAAACTGTAACCATGAAGTTTCCTACTGAGGCCTAAGCTTTGAATTTGGTTGCTGATACAGGTTGATCACACAAATCTGCTGTTCCCAGCTCACCAACTTTACATATATGGATGTTCTTTTATTTTTAATGCTGATTTTGATTAATTGGCATCAGATGAGCAGTAGAATGTTTGTGCATATTACTAGCAGGAGTAGAATACAAATTGTTAATTATATGCTAATAATTACATATTTTCAACACCATATGGTACATGTAGTAAAACAGTTTGGAAATTTATCATGTTATTCAGTTAATTGCAGTATATTTCATAGGCTATCTGCTCTAATATTTTAAAAGGCTGAATGATTTTGACATGTAAAATGTGTTTTTGTTGTTACTGTACATTTGTTGTTGTTGTTGTGTCCTCCCCTTTCCCCTCTTTCCTATCTTTTTTTTAATTAAGTGATAAAATGCCATTTTCAACATATTTAAATATCTGATGTTGAAGATTTAATATACTATTGTTCAGCTACATAATTACACGCAGAGAGGCCAGGCCAACCTGATTTAACCTACCATGACTATAGGGTTGTAGAAGCCTTTATTTGTTAAGCTATGCTTCTGAATCAAAACAAAAAAAGAAATTGTTTGCTCAGGATTCAAAATTATGTTTACTGCTAAGATGTACATTTGCTGATATGAACTACATGAGCTTATAGGGAATAAAAATCAAATGATCCAAAATGTGAGTTGGCCAAAGGGTTGCTGTATCTTGGGTTTATCAAAAATCTGAAACTGCCACCTATGTAAATAGAAGACGGAGAAAAGCATAATATTATCTAATCAATGAATGAATGAGTATTTTGAATCCATCTTACATTGTGAGAATGTGTTCATGCCTTTATCCTCCACTGCTGGAGATATTCTTGCAGAGCCAAACACTGATGGTTGATGTCAAGAACTGTGCTTAATCTTCAAGAGTCTTATTGAAAGTGACAGGCCTTTTCACGCAGAAGAAAATGTGAGAGAAGTGCAATTTTGTACGTAATAGCTTCAGTGAATACTCTTCTAAATAATTCAGCAGATAATTCTCATCAAAGCTGAGCATAATGAAGCTAATTTAAAATGAGGGCAATCATGCTGGCTATTCTTGCAAAGTAAATTTTATACATTAGTAAACTATTAATAATACTGGGACTTCTCTATATGGCAAAGAGAGGGCTACTTATAAAGAGTTGGGAAGATCACCGTGACAGAGATACACCAACTCCATTATCAAGGTAATAAGATCTAAAACATTTTAAAATCCAGGCAATGTTTGGAAGAAGCTCAGACAGATACCTCCGGAATTCACTGGATTATAAGAAGTAAATGGAGGTACATCAAAATGCAAGATTCTATCATAGCTAATCTAAATAAAAAGAGTTGCAGATATCATGTAGAGTTGATTTCACTGTGTGGCCTATTTAGTGGGGCTAAGATTACCTCTTGTCTAAAAGAAAAATATTGATCTGTTGGTATAAGTAGTCACAGTTTTTTGCAAACTGTGGATTAATTTATACACAGATACCAACTATGATTAAATAATCTACTACACAGGCATCCACTCAATTGTTAGTAATCCTTTATACTCCACTGATTTAATCCCATGTCCTACAGCAAGGAGGAAACAATTTTGGGTGGTAAAAGGGACACATGCTGAGAGCTGCCAAATAGAGGGAGCCACATTCCTTTTGTGGGTGACTTTGGTTTGTAGGGAATGTGAAAGTATCTCTAACCAACTTAAACATCAATATGGTAATTACCAGAAGTCAGAATGGATTTGTCAAGAACAAATCTTGCCAGACTAATTTTATCTCATTTTATGATTAGATTAAGAGATTGTGGGAATACTGTATTTATAACGTGAATTCAGAGAACCATGTAACAACATATTACATGGCATGCTGATTAACAAATTAGTTAAATATAGCCTAGTTAGTATGACAATTAAGTGGATACATTGTTGGCTTGAAAATCACATTAGAGTGCTTATTAGTGGTTTCTCCTGGGGAGAAGTATCTAATAGGACACAAGGATCCTCTACTCTTCAGTGTTTTCATTAATGATGTTGATGGTCAGATAGAAAGATTACTTATCAGATTTATAGATGACACAGATTTTTGCCAGATCGTTAATATTCTAGACATCAGAAATAAGGTTTGGAATGATAAGGTTGGCCGCAACTAATTTAATAGAGACAAGTGCAAAATGCCTCACAGGCAAAAAAATTAAATCAAGATATAAAAAAGGAAGAAAGAGTATTACATATGTTCACCATCTTGATGGGGAAAGAAAGAAAGAAAGAAAGAAAGAGAAAGAAAGAAAGAAAGAAAGAAAGAAAGAAAGAAAGAAAGAAGTACCTGGTTTGCTAATGTTACTTGTAATATTTGTAAAAAAAAAGAATAGTAGTAGAATACAAAGGCAGTATGAACCAGTGGTGGGAGACATAATTGCCAATGGCAATTTTAGGTTGCATCAAACAGAAGTACAGTATTATTTTAATAATAAATAAATAAATAAAGTCACAGGAAGTTATATATTCTATATTTCTCTGGTTGACCTAGATGGCCCAAAATGGTCTTTTCCAATTCTATGATTCTTCCCCTCCAAAGGATATAAAGTCCTTTGGAATGCTTCACTGCTTGGAAAAGTAGAGTGTGAAATAGCAATGACCTTTTAGCATCTACAAAGATGCAGAGGACTATGGAATAAGGTTGTCTAAGATTACTGCCATTAGTAGAAACTCAATAGGGTTTTCTATGAGTAGAATCTCAATGAAGGACCAGCTGCTGATTATCTAACTCTTCAGCTAAGCATTAAGTTTGCTGAAAGCTTAATTTTGTCCTGGACTGAGCTAGAATCCCAGACCAAACTAACATAATCAAAAAATGGTTCAGTGGAAAAATGCATCGCTGCTGCTGATAAACTCTGAAGTTCCTCCACTGCAAAGAAAGAAATTGGACATAACATGGGATATTTTCATTCCACACCTAGTTTGGCCTTAACTAAAGCAAGGTTAGAGTCCATGCTACTAGTTTCACATATGCTTTCAAGAAATAGGATTTTGAACATACTTTTCAAGTAATGTAGGGTACTTGTTTGTAGGGTTTTTTGTGTAATAAGTAGCGTGCATGGTAGGGATGTTGCTTTTTAACTTTGCAGAGAGGGTATTAAGGATAACTTCCTTTCTGTGAATAGAGAGGTACTTAAAAAGATGGGGAAAGTGTAGCATTATCCTAATATGAGGCTTCTAAGGAGGTTTCTAAGGAATTCCACAATCTTCAAGGTTCACTTAAGGAGAAAACATATCCTGGAAGTGTCCTGTACCTTTACTTCAATATGGGCTTCCTCTGGAGTCTGCAGAGCAGTTACATTTGCAGAGAATTTTACAAGTTTGAATATTCTCAGAAGCAAATTAAATGTCATCTGAAGCCTCTGCAACTCTTAACTCATTTCCAATATTGCTATTATACAGAACTGCATCAAGAAGGTCATAGGTAATCCTGGTAATTGTTACAAATATTGCCCCCACATTACCTGCCAGTTAATTTTCTAGGGCTTTGGTCTAACTATTGGTTAAATCATCTTAAAGATACTGATGCCAATTGCTACTGGTGGAATGGTTCAGTGTAGAATACATCGTCCCCATCTGCATCACATGGCCACAATCTTCACATTAAACAAAAGCAAGCTGTTTTAATTGCTTTATATGGAAGGTAGTGTGGGAAGAATCCAGAGAAAGAAATATTTTGGGGAATATTAAAAAGGCAGAATATATTTCCCCAAAGAAATAATGGAGAAGATCTTAAAAAAAAAAAAAAGACAGAAACCAGCCCCAGCCCCTCTTCCCCAAGCAGAAAACTGAGCAGAGGCCAGCTTTTAGAAATGCAAATTCAATAATCCTTTCAGAAAGGTTTGAGCCTTCTAGCTAGAAACTGAAGAAATTAGGAAGACAAAGACTTCTAGAATCTACATACCCCCACCCAAATTCTAAGGACAGGAAACATAATAGGATTAATCCACCAATACCAAAAGGGCACACTCAGACTCAAGTCAAAGTACATGACACAGGAAATACAAAGCCTCAAACAGGAAGAACTCCAAACAAAAGCTCAAGAAGTTATAAAAACCCACCACTCCCAGCTACATGTGGTCAGCTTTCCCAGAGCCATCTTTCTGTCTGGCTCTCCTTTTCAATAAACAACAATCTTCTTTCTAAAGCAATCTCCATTTTGTTTATTCCCAGCTTGGACTGGACCCTGATGAAGATTTTTCTTTCAACAGTAGCATCCAAATTATCTTGAGTTATTTTATTTATTTGTATCACACCTTTATTTTTACAAATAACTCAAGGCAATGAACATATCCAGCATACCTTCCTCCTTCTATTTTTTCCCATAACAACAATCCTGTGAAGTGAGTTGGGCTGAGAGAGAGTCACTGGCCCAAAATCATCCAGCTGGCTTTCATGGCTAAATTGGGATTACAGCTACAGTTTTTCCGCTCTCTAGCCTGGTGCCTTCACCACTAGACCAAACTGGCTCTTTGCTGATGCAGGTGGTCCTTGCTTAATTACCTTAATCAGGACCAGAATTCCTTCCCATCACTAAGTGAAGCAGTCATTAGGCAGTGTGACCCCCATCATTTAGTGACAGCAGTTCCTCCCATTATTGAAGAGGAATATCTAACCAAGGCAGTTTACGAGGCCAGTGCATGGAGGATCTAGCTTTTTAAATTCAAAGTTCACATCACAAGTGCAACTCTTTGAAACAATTAGTCTATTTGTCTTAACCAGGATAACCCTCATAGAAGGTAGTGCATTGGGAAGAGATTTCAGCAGAGCAATACTAGACATTACAGAGAAGATTGTGGCACACCAAGGACTTGCTTGCCTGGACTTGGAAAGCAGGATTGGCCCTGGTTAATTCTTAGATAAAACCTGGTAGGAAATGCCAAGGATGTAGGCTAGAACAAGAAGGCAATGGTGAATTGTTGCAAGGAAAATTATACGGATAAATTATCTGGGTAAGTCGACAGGGTAGAGTTATCTGCAGGGTACCAGAAGTCAAAATGGAGGCAGTGATAATACAATTTACATTAAAAGGAGTGGGGCTTTAATCATGTGATGATGATTATCAACTTTTTTTACAGCCCTCTCCTCTAAGTCCACATCTTAACCAAGAATCAGGTTTGACTGGAAAGAGATTTTAAATACTATTGTGTGCCTAAAGTTTAAATCTAAAGCTCTTATTAGATTTATTTTGAGCTGACCCAATTTAATTCCTTGAGCCAGTTTTAATCAAATTTGTAATCTCAAATTTCCTTATAAGAAATAGAAACAGAAATCTGAGAAAATAGGCTTGCTTCTTTTGATCTCTTCCATGTTTACCAGTGCAGAATAAAAAGGTTCTGTAGGAATGCTCCAGGCGTAGGTTTCTGGGCCTAGGTGTTCTCTAAAAATTAGATCCTTTAATCATGACATATCAATCACCATCTTAAGAAAGAATCTTCTTTTTCTTTCTCGTAATAATAATATTCCTGGGGCGTGAACAGGTATAATGATACTTATTAATTCTTTCAGGTAAAAATAAAGATACCAAAAATTAATCTAGCTAAGAACAACTAATAACTTTTGAAATTTTAAAAAGTATATTCTTCTTGCAAAGCATTTCAAAGATGCCCTCTATAGGCCAAGTTGAATCCTAACATATATACTTGAAATAATTTCCATGTATCAGATTTAATGGGAAAGTATTCAGGTCTAATAGGGGACCTAAAACTTGATTAAATTATCAAGACATAATTGTTTAATCCATAACCAAAGATAAAAAAAAGTTTCAAATTTCTGAGTAATATATCTGGACAATCCTTAGTGTGACCATAAAGATATTATCCTTACTATGACCATAATAAATAATTTGGTAATATTGTAAATATATTAAAAGTGTCACAATATTTTTAAAAAATTGGTTCACATATTTCTTGTTTTTGTCACACATTTTGAGCAATTATTTATCAAAATGATGACATCTTTACCAATTTATGTTTTTTTCGTAATATAAGCAAATCAAACAAAAACAGGTGACATGAAAAACTGAAACACCACTCAAAATTCAACAAATTAAAAAAATTAAAGGGAGAAAAAAGGCAGAAATCAATCAATTTTTTTAAAAAAGCAAAAACTAAAGTGGACATTACAAAACCCCCACAATTTCATTAGGATTTCTAAATAGAATATATGGAAATAAAAGTACATTAAGTGCCTCCCTATGTCTCCATACCAAGCCAGAAGAACTTAAACTTCTCTTTAAACAAAAAACACCCTCCTATTTATTTAATTTAGGTGATCCCCTGACAATAAACTCCACAGCAACTGTGTCCTTTTGGGGCACAGTGGAATGATCACATGCTCTTGTGTTAATTTGTCAGAAGGAAGATTTCATCAATATTTCCACCTTATGGAATCTTTTCCCTACAGAAGTGAGCTTAGCTTTTTAAATAATGCATTTTTATATATAATTGTTGTTGTTTTTTTAAAAAAAATATGTTGTATTTAGTCCAGGTGAAATGATCAGCCATACAAATAAAATCCTCTTTACCATAACATTTGAAAATAATAGAAGGATGTATCGGAGCATCATTCTTTTAACTAGTGTCACCTATTTAGTCATAAGGATATATACTGCTCAAAAAAATAAAGGGAACATTTTACCATGGAACTGAAGGGGTTTGCGTTCCCTTTATTTTTGTGAGCAGTATATTTGTGTGCTGGAAAGTTCCTGAGCTCAGAAAGGAAAGACAGTTGACACTACAGAATAATTCATTACACTAAGCCTTCCACAAGCCTTAGTAGTATAAAGCAGATTCTGTCAGAAGATGAGTTCATGAAAAAATGTTAAGAGG
The DNA here is from genome assembly GCF_001527695.2 of Protobothrops mucrosquamatus. Taxonomy (NCBI): domain Eukaryota; kingdom Metazoa; phylum Chordata; class Lepidosauria; order Squamata; family Viperidae; genus Protobothrops; species Protobothrops mucrosquamatus. The sequence goes on along the minus strand of NW_015386244.1, from coordinate 26,991 downwards.
AAGATAAAAGCTTTCCTGTCTGATGTTATCTTCAAAATAGCACTGTGTTTTCCATATTCTTTTTCTTTTTCTGTGTTTGAGTTAGTCCTGGAGACTACCTAGACAAATTCCTGCAGTTTTCTTAGGAACATTTTTGGGACTGTTTTTTTTTTTATTCCTTTGAATAGTGTCCCACAACTGGATTTCTTTTCATTTTTTTCGTTGTCCCTTCTCAGGGAAATCTTTCAAAACTTTAACAAGTCTCTTTTGTAAATCCAATGTAGGAAAAGTTATCCAATCCCTCCACTAGTTGGTATGGTAGAATTTGTTCCTGTTCTATTCCTCTTATTTGCTCACCATTTATCTATGATAGCAATAGCACTTAGACTTATATACCGCTTCACAGTGCTTTACAACCCTCTCTAAGTGGTTTACAGAGTCAGCATATTGCCCCCAACAATCTGGGTCCTCACTTTACTGACCTTGGAAGGATGAATCAACCTTGAGCTGGTCAGAATCAAACTCCTGGCAATGAGCTGAGTTAACCTGTAATATTGCATTCTAACCACTGTGCCACCACGGCTCCTGATGATAGAGATTTTTTTAAATATTGTGCACAAATATCTTTCAAAAATATGAAATTGGATGATCAAATATAACTGATGGAAAAAACCTGTTTTATGTTTGAGAAGAAAGTAAAATGCAAGTATAAATTGCATGTTGTATCAAAATAATTATGTTAATACATATAATACAAAATGATTAAGAAATGAGCCTTGGTCGAGCTTTATGTCCATATAGGCTGTTACGATTGTGAGCTTGGATGGAATCTTTTCACTGCCAGTCACTCGTCTTATAAACTGACTGCAAAAAACCTTGATTCTTGCAGTCTACTCATGAGGAACAGCTGTCCAGAATACACGTGGGCTAACTCACGATCTTTCCTTTCTGCAGAGAGATTTTGCTAGCCATGATCCAGCATCCAGCTGCCGATCTTTGCTGTCTTGTTCCTTCAGGGACATTTAGCTTGCTATGTCCTCCCTGGAGGTGCAAACTGAACGGAATTTCTGAAAGTGAAACAATCTACCAAGCAATCTACCAAGTTCCACACCCAGACATGGTTTTACAAAAAAATAAATGAAGCCGCAACTTTGTCAACCTTGGCATAAAAGCCAGAGCAATCCAGATTTTTCTGTCCTGTCCTTCAGCCATGATCCTGGGAGAGATATTTTATTTGGCTCCAAAAGAGGGAGAAAATAAAAGCAGGAGCATGATAGAAGTAAAGTCTTCATCCTGGTTCATCCAAGCCGGGAATAAATAAGCAAACATGGCGACTGCTTTGGGAAGAAGGTTACAGTTTATTGCAGAAGCAGAAAGATGGTTCTTCAGGAAAGAGCAGAGGAGAGAAGAGAGACTGAGCACATGGGTAGAAGGTTTTTATACCCCCTCTAGCCCTGTTTGGAATAGTTTCCTGTTCCTGTGGCATGAACCTTGAGGATATTTCTGAGTGCTTTTCTAGGCCTTGATATCTGTGGTTTAATCCTATTATCATATCCTGCTTCTCAGGTGATGGGGCTAATGACTCCTAGAGTTTGGGTGGGGCATGCAGATTTTCTCTTTGTCTTCTTGATTGCTCTAGCTTCAACTTTCTGATGGTTTTACATCTGCATTTGTATGGGGCTAGGTCTTGCTTGGGGCAGAGAGATAGATTTGGAGCCAAAGTTGGTTTCTGCTTTTTAAAATACTTTTGAGGAAATATATTTTTCTGCCCTTTTAATATTTCCTTCTCTGGGGCTCTGACTTCCCACAAGCACTTTACTGCTGAAAACCCAATTTGATCAGAGTTCCCCCTTCCTTTCTATTGAATTATAGAAAGGGAGGGGTTGGAAGCAGGTCCAAGAGCTGAAAAGTAAGGGGGGGAGGTCGCCCCAAAATGTATAGAACAAAGAACCTTTTGGGAAACACCCAGCTAGGCAGGGGGGAGACCTTAAAGTACAGAATTAGCCTCAAGTCCTTGTGTAGCCTCAAGAGGTTCTAGAACTGATCCCCCTCTTAAGCTCCATAGAACTTTATCTGTTCCCTAAGTTTGCCTTTGTTCCTTCTCCCTTCTAATGCTTAAGTTTGTGGGTTCTGTCTTCTTGGTTAAAAGCCTGAGGACATGGACTTACTTTATTTTTCAAGCCACTCTGGAGGTCTTTTTTTATTGAACAGGATAAAAATGCTCAAAATGGATGGAAAGCTGGATGAATAAATATGTAAACATGCATTTATTTAGACTGATCACAGAATTAAACCTTTTTCTTTTGTTATTTTAAAGATATAATTAAGGATCCTGGCATATATTGCAAAGAATGCTTCCATGGCTTAATCCAAATGATTATGGTATTTCAGCCTGAGATGTATTCTGCACACAATGATAAACATGTTGGTGCATAAATATATATTTGCAAGGTATTGTTGTTGCTTGATATTGGGAGGCAATATTTATGATTCAGTAAGACTCAGGCAAGTCCTTATAAAATAATCATAACATGGTACTTAGATCATATTATGATTCATGCCTAATTAACCATGAATATAATTATCTTGGACACATCTTTAACTGATTTTGCTTCTTGACAACTGAAAGATGCAGGAGGCCCTCTAGTGGAAAAAGAAAAGGAAAAAGATTTTACAGTAGCGATAGAAAGAGGGCCTAGTTAAGTTCCAGCTTCATGGACTATAAAAAGATCGTGTAGAGTCCCATACTTGTTTCTTTAAAAGATCTTGTTCAATTTCCTACCACAATTTAATATCACCCTATTATGCTATCTAGTTTTTTTTTGGGGGGGGGTGTTGAGACAAAAGCATTCATTTCTTTTATTTTCATTAATATACCAATGAATAGAATAGAGCTGGAAGGGACCTTGAAGGTCTTCTAGTCCAGCCCCCTGCTCAAGCAGGAGAACCTATACCATCTCAGACAAGTGACTGTCTAGCCTCTTCTTAAAAATCTCCAGTGATGGAGTGTCCACGATTTCTGAAGGCAAGCTGTTCCACTGGTTAATTGTCCTCACTGTCAGGAAGTTTCTTCTTAATTCTAGGTTGCTTCTCTCTTCGATCAGTTTCCAACCATGCTCCAAATTGTTTACTGAAAAATTCTTAAACGCCTCTCTAGATTGATTATGGGAACTAGCGTTATTAAGGTTGCTAACTCCTTCCTGGGGAAACATACAATCAAACCAGTTTCGGTATAGATATGTCTTCCTTTCAATTTTACATCTGAAAGCAACAGGGACATTTGTAGCATTCACACTTCATGTTTCCCCATCTCTTTTTGTTTCAACATGTAAGCATCACCCAACCCTACTGAGGTTGTAGATACATAAAAAAAAAATAGGCAGAGCTTCAAGTGTGATGCTACACCAGCTACCTTCATGATTTTTCATTTCCCCCTCTCATCCAGCCCACAGATTTCCATGACACGTTCTGGCATTTTTGGAACAAAGAAACAAGACCGTTTATTTATTTGTTAGTTGCTGTACAACTAACAAAGCAGTAAAGAGTTAAACTTCTGAAAAAAAATTGAAATGTTAAATGATGTAAGTTTAGATCACAGGGTGACTCTATGAGGATAGAATGTGGAAGCCAAAGAAACGAACTTTTCTGTGATTGCAAGTGATTTGGGTAACATACGAGAGACCAGGCAGGAAAAAGCTTGAGAAGGCAAGAAGAATTGGAAGAAAGGCTGAGAAAAGAATTAGACTGATCCTGGGATCGGGGCAAGTGCTTTCATTATTTATTGAAAGAGGGAGTAGAAATCAGAAGATATTGTCAGAAGCTAAGATCACACACTCATCAAATGTATTTTTAATAAAACCATGGTTAGAAGATTGTGAATACTGGAATACTGCATCCAGTTTTGGTCACCATGATGTAAAAAAGATGCTGAGACTCTAGAACAGTGGTTCTCAACCTGTGGGTTGGGACCCCATTTGGGGTCGATCGACCATTTCATGGGGGTCACCAAGCAAGTCTGTCCGCCATTTTTTTTGTCCGCCATTTTTTTTTGTCCGCCATTTTTTCCCCTTTTCCGGCGGGTTCCTTACCTCCCTTGGGCTGGGCCAGCTGGTGGTCGGCCTGCTCTGTCTCTGCCGCTTGCCAGCTACGCCTCGGCCGGCGCAGGGGGCAGAACCACACATGCGCGGTGCTCCCGGGCAGGGAAAGTCCTCGACTTACAACCGGTTGGGTAGTCCTCGACTTACGACCGGTTTAGTCCTTGACGTACGACCGGTTTAGTCCTCGACTTACGACCGGTTTAGTCCTCAACTTACGACCGGTTGGGGTCGCGGCATTAAAAAGGTTGAGAACCACTGCTCTAGAAAGAGTAGAGAGAAGAGCAACAAAGATGATTAGGGGACTGGAGGCTAAAACATATAAGGAATGGTTGCTAGAACTGGGTATGTCTAGTTTAATGAAGAGAAGGACAAGGGGGGACATGATAGCAGTGTTCCAATATCTCAGGGGCTGCCACAGAGAAGAGGGAGTCAAGCTATTTTCCAAAGCGCCTGAAGGCAGGACAAGAAGCAACGGATAGAAACTAATCAAAGAGAGAAGCAACTTAGAACTAAGGAGAAACTTCCTGATAGAACAATTTAACCAGTGGAACAATCTGCCTCCAGAAGTGGTGAATGCTCCAACACTGGAAGTTTTTAAGAAGAGACTGGACAGCCATTTGTCCGAAATGGTATAGGATTTCCTGCCTGAACAGGGGGTTGGACTAGATGACCTCCAAGGTCCCTTCCAACTTTATTATTATTATTATTATTATTATTATTATTATTATTATTATTATTATTATTATTAAGCTTCAGAATCTTAAAAATACTGTATGTATACCTCTTCCCCCCCCCGCCCTTCGTTACAACACTTCCTTTCTTTTCTGGTTTTCTATAACTTCTTTGGGGTGGTGATGGCTCTACACTAGCACAAAATAGCACCATAAAGAAAACAATAAATAAGGCCTTTTCTGATTTCCCAATATTCACCTGAGATTATAGAAACTGCTTCCCTCAAGTCATGTTTGCTTTTCTTTGGTCATAAAATATGCAATAGCACCATCCTGTGGTTCTTTTCTTTTCAGACTATGGGGAAACTAAGAATTTAACATTGCTTAAGGCAGGGCTGTCAAACTTGCAATGTCACGTGACGTGTCGCAACATATCACAACTTTTTTTGCCATTGCCGGCAATGGGGTGGGCGCGGTTTCACTATGATGCATCTGGCCTGCAGGCCGGCAGTTTGACACCCCTGGCTTAAGATTAAACAATTCTTCCAGTTCAAAAAACACAATGAAATGGCCCAGATAACAATTGGAAAAAAATTGCAATAAATCTAGTTAAAAATAAACAAGTTGAAAAGGTTACAACACATCTAGTTATAAATAAGTATCTTGAAAATGTGGAGATATTGGGAATATGCTGGCTTGCTATAATGACTACAGATAGTCCTCGACCTACGACCACAAATGAGCCCAACATTTCCACTGCTAAGCAAGGCAGTTGCTGAGTGAGTTTTGCTCCATTTTATGACCTTTTTGCCACAATTGTTAAATGAATCACGTGGTCATTAAGTGAATCTATCTTTTCCTATTGACTTTGCTTGTCGGAAGCCAGCTAGGAAGGTTACAAACGGTGATCACGTGACCCTGGGACAGTCCAGCCTTGGTAAATAAATGCTAGCTGCCAAGTGCCTGAATTTTGATTATGTAACTGTAGGGGATGCCACAAGGTTGTAGGTGTGAAAACCGATCATTTTCAGAGCTGTTGCAAATTTCAACGGTCGATAAATAAATGGTTGTAAGTTGAGGACTTCCTGTATTGGTTTTTGGAATGAAGGCCAAGAGGGATACTGTCACATCCCCAAATCCTTATTGTTTTCCCTGCATATATGCTCTTGTTTGGGGGCCTGCCATTCTGCTGGGGGGAGGGGGGACTTTGCTTTTGCTTGGGATAACTTTTGCTTTCTACCTTTCCTCTCCCGCCTCTTTCCACTTGAGAAAGGAATTTGTCTCCCTTATCAGGGAGACGGTTGCAGAGAAACGAAACTGGAGAAGACCTTGAGATGCTTGCCAACTGTGCCAGTTATCCATACATCGTACCACCTATGGATTGGCTGGATTTCAAATGGACACTATGACTCTGGGGGGGGGGGGAGAAGGAATCTTGCTGGTTTAAGTATACCATTTTAGTGGGGTTTCCCCCAGATCTTGCCTTGACTTCCCTACTGTCACTAACCCCTAATAAAAGTTTTCTTTTGAGACAATGCCTGTTTCAAGAGTTCTGCTTTCTTGGGTGGTTAGCTGAGGTGGGTCCTTACAGATACTCCAAATCAAGAAGCAACGGATGAAAACTGATCAAGGAGAGAAGCAACTTAGAACTAAGGAGAAACTTCCTGACAGTTAGAACAATTAACCAGTGGAACAACCTGCCTCCAGAAGCGGTGAATGCTCCAACACTGGAAGTTTTTAAGAAGAGACTGGACAGCCATTTGTCTGAAATGGTGTAGGTTCCTGCCTGAGCAGGGGGTTGGACTCGATGACCTCTAAGGTCCCTTCCAACTTTATTATTATTATTATTATTATTATTATTATTATTATTATTATTATTATTATTATTATTATTATTATTGTTATTGTTGTTGTTGTTGTTGTTGTTGTTTTGTTGTTGTTGTTGTTGTTGTTATTATTATTATTATTATTATTATTATTATTATTATTATCATCATCCTGAGTGTTTCCAACTGAAAACAACATACATAGTTTAGTCAGACTTCCATTTAGTGCACACCCCAAAAGATATTGGTTTTATTCTCTATTCAGAACAAACACCAAACATTTCAGTGTTGTTTCAAGTGTTAGAACCATCCCAAGCGCTGAGATTGGCATGTCCTTTTGCGTCACATGTTGCAATGTTACTGCTGCTTCCCTGGTGAATATTTGGGTACCTACTTAAAGCAACCCCTCAGAATTCCAGTTTGTTTGCTTAATTATCTAAATTTTAGTTTAAAATCTATTAGGCTTCCATCCAGATCACTGCAAAAAGTCTCTAAGTATTCTAACCCCTTCTCTGAAACTTTCACAGGAAGCCAAGGACAAGGCACCAGTATAATAAAATTTATTGCAGATACAATTAGCTGCAATAATAACAAAGATCAAAGAAGGTTTACACAAGCTTAAGGATCTCATTAGAGAGTCACTTTAGTGTAGTTGTTAAGGCACCAGGCTAGGAACTGGGAGACCCAGAGTTTTAGCCCCACCTTGGGCATAACCAGTTGGGTGACCTTGGACCAATCACTTTCTCTCAGCCCTAGGAAGGAGACAATGGCACTTCTGAAAAATCTTGTGAAGAAAACTGCAGGGACTTGTCTAGGCCAGGGTAGGCAACCTTGGCTCTTTTATGACTCGTGGACTTCAACTCCCAGAATTCCTGAGCCATGCTGGCTCAGGAACTCTGGGAGTTGAAGTCCACGAGTCATAAAAGGGCCAAGGTTGCCTACCCCTGGTCTAGGCAGTCTCTGAAAGAATCAGATACAACTGAAGGGATGTCATTTTCTTTATGTGTGCATCCTGAAGCTTTAAGTCCCATTTTTCTTTCTCCTCACCTGTGTCATATCATTCTTTTATGATGGAACTTGAAAATTGTTTCAAAACAGCCTTCTTTTCAGACATCGTGCTCATCAACTTACAGTTAATAATATATTTCTCTTCTGCCTCAAAGTTATGTGCTAGGTTATTGGGAGAATGAATTCAGGTATTGTCTATATACTAACATGAAGCTACTCCTATAGTGACTAATGGAACTTCTATCCTTCTAGAACAGCGGTTCTCAACCTATGGGTCGCGACCCCATTTGGGGTCGATCGACCATTTCACAGGGGTCGCCAAGCAAGGCTGTCCGCCATTTTTTCCCCCTTTTCCGGCGGGTGCCTTACCTCCCTTGAGCTGGGCCAGCTGGTGGTCGGCCTGCTCTGTCTCTGCCGCTTGCCAGCTACGCCTCGGCTGGCGCAGGGGGCAAAACCACGCATGCGCGGCGCTCCCGGGCAGGGAAAGTCCTCGACTTATGACCGGTTGGGTAGTCCTCAACTTACGACCGGTTTAGTCCTCGACTTACGACCGGTTTAGTCCTCGACCTACGACCGGTTGGGGGTCGCGGCATTAAAAAGGTTGAGAACCACTGTTCTAGAACCAAACCCAAGGTGTTGCTTTACACAAAGCAGATGAAGTTCAACAAATAAAGTGTTGTCTTTTAAATGTGACCCAAGTGCTTGGCTGAGCTTCAGGACACATTTTTTTTTGGTTGCTTTCATTGTTTGGAAAGGCAATTTTTTATCCTACTTTTATTTGTTCTATATATCAGGGGTCCCCAACCCCCAGTCTGTGGATGGCAGCGGTCTGCGGCATGCCAGAAACCGGGCCGCGCAAACAAGCGAAGCCCCATCCATGGGATGAGGCAGCACATGAAACCACACTCCCTCAGGTCCATAGAAAAAGCTCTCTCCACAGAACCTGTCCCTGGTGCCCAAAAGGTTGGGGGCTGCTGCTATAAATAACTCAAGGTGGCAAACATTATCTAATAATCCTTCCTCTTCCTATTTTATCCACAACAATCCTGTGAGGTTAGGCTGTGTCAAGATTGAATCGCTATAAGACCTGCTAACATTTATTGCTAATCAACTTGCCATAAAAAAGGGGGGGAGGGGTAGAAAGCACAGGAAGTGGCATTCCAAGAAGCCATCTACGGACCATGAGGGCCTGCAGGAATGTCAAGGTCACCAACGCAGGTACTTGACGGAGAAGTGGACCATTCCCATAACAAGCCTGAGTTCTATGATTGAACAGTGGGAGCACCAGGGGGGATGGGGACAGCCTTTGTTTAATTAAGCATATTTCCACACGGGAAAAAACCAGAACTGGATTTGCTTCTTCAGTTCCTAGATTGTATTCAGTAAAGTGCCATCTTTTATGGCACTTCAAAGCCTTGAAGATTCCTCGATTTGAGTTCGTTAGTCGGACAGTTGACAATGAGACTTTAAAGAACTCCTCCCCTTGGCAAGTTTTTAATCTGGTAAAGTAGCAGTTTGTCAGTATGAACTACCACCCATGTTTTTAAAGCTTTGGGATAAAAAATAAGAGGGACGATGCCTTGAGTTCTGGTTGCTTTCTATTGCTGTGAAGCGTTTTTGTGTTGTTCTGTGAAGTAAAGGCCAGCCAAAATGGAATATGCCAGATCTCAGGGCAGAGAAGAATAATGCATTGTCCTGCCCTAAATAGGATGGGGGAAAAGATCTGTTCTCTAACAAGAGTGAAAAGCTAAGGCAACTCATAACAGGCTCAGATGATTGTCAATGGTAAAATAAGTTGACAACTTTATCCCTCAACCTCTAGAGAATTATAGCTTTAACATCTCTATCTTTTTATGAACATAATTCTCTGCAAAGGACCTATCAGGGAGATTCCATTTATTTCTTCCTATTCATTAGAAAAGACCTATGTACACCCTCATGAGCAAGTTTGTGCTCATGCTAAGCACTTCATGCTAAGCAAATGCATGAAGTCATGTACAATGTAGATATGTCAATGGGCAACCTAGTGAGCATTGTATTGATTAGTGGGACAACATGGAAGTATCATTAATCTTTAAAACCTGTAACATTCAAATAGCAGAGATGGTTTTATTTATAAAGATAATTTTTATTTTTCATGTAGACAGACAAATATTTAAGTATTTACAAATATATACATTTCTAGGCATCTTTACCCAGTAATGAAGATGAAATGGGTCAGGACAACACTATGTTTCAGCAGCTATCAAGACACATGTGGTTATAAAAACTAATCCTATTTACATGTTTAATGTTTTGTTCAGATGAAATTCAGTTTTAATAAAAATTTGGCATTGCAAATACATTAAATATGATTTGCTTATTATAGATTATATTGTAAAACCCCTGGAAGGCTTTTTATAAGGCATGAAGTTAGAGGCCATAAAACAAGCAATTTTTAAAAACAAATGCTACCTTTACTGCCCCCAACTTAATAAAAATCCAGTTATTGTACTTGTTAAGTCAAGGTTGCCATGTACAATTCCCATGTAAACCTAGAAGTAGTTTAAAAATTTGGCTGAACATCCTTCTAAAAAGGGGAGAGGAAGACATCTGAAAGAACAAAAACTTTAAAATTGATTTTTAAAAAATCACTGCATTTTTTTAAATTAGACAACCACAACTTTCACATTCACTCCTCTTTTGAACCTACAAGCAAAATATGATACTCTAGCTAGAATTTGAATCAGGGAAATTATAGTCTCCGTAAATTCTGTTTGCTTTTTTTGCTACAAGGAAGAGGTCCTAGTCTGAAAGACGTTTTTACAGGTTTTCCAATGATGCAATCCTTGGCAGTATGGTAGCTGCACAAGCACTTTGTGCAAAAGTCAAAACCACAGCTTTCTCGGACACACGTTGCCCTTTGCAGATGGGAATCGTATTTTGCAGGGGAACCACAGCGATGGCAAACTTTCAGACTTTCAGTATTTTTCAAAGTTTTTGCAACCTAAAACAAAAACAAAAACATAATCCAGCATGTATTTTGAAGGTGGTTTTTTTTTAAACCACTTTCCTAGAATAACCATATGGAACACGTTTAGGAACATTCTAAGAGATAGGCTCACAATATATTCTTTCCTTGTTTAGTGATCAATCTGTTTGTGACTTCCTCAATAGGTAAAATGATTCCTAACAAACATGTGACTGAGAAAAAGAGATGCTGTAAAGATCACTGGTTGTTGCCATTTCATCCAGATGAGGTTCTCTTGTACAATGCCTCGTGCCCGATTTATTTTTCCCCCATCACAAGACAGATTGCCTAAACGGGCTATAGCTTCCTGAATTGCTTTTCTCTGTAGCACAGCACTTTCTTAAAAAGCCCTAACTCCAAGCTAATAAACTCAGTTCTGTGATCTTAAATTAAATGATTAGAAGTCTCTAGCCAGCTGGCACTGCTGCTTCAAACTGACCAGAGCATAATCGGTTTCAAACTGAAAGCTTCTGTTGTCAGGCATATGAAATTTGGCTGTAAATATTGCAATGGTAAATACCCAATTGAGCCCTGGAGGTGTAGTAATTAAAAATGCAGTATTGCAGGCAAAACTCTGCCCACATTCTGAGTTCAACCCTGACAGAGCTTGATTGACTCAGCCTTCCATCCTTCCGAGGTCGGTAAAATGAGGACCCAGATTGTTGGTGGCAGTATGCAATAATGCTTCTACATTGTAAACCGCCCAGAGAGTGCTGTAAAGCAGGGGTCCCCAACCCCCGGCATGCCAGCAACCGGTCCACACAAACAAGCAAAGCCCCATCTGCAGGATGCAGGCAGCACAAAAAAACACGCCCTGTCTGGTCCATGGAAAAACCTCTCTCCACGTAACCGGTCCCTGGTGCCCAAAAGGTTGGGGACCTCTGCTGTAAAGCACTACGGGGGGAGGGGGGGATATAAGTCTAAATGCTATTGCTACTGATTGGGAAATGATTTTTTATTAGTCTTATTTGGTAGCTATGGTAGTCCCTAAAAATGTAGTATTGTATCAATAAATTACCATTGTAAAATGTAAATTATTATTTATTAAATGTATATGCTGCTCGACTCCCATTGACTCTGGGCAATTTACAAACGATGAAAAACATTAATATTAAGAATTGGTGCAACTTCTTGCCCATGTTGCTAATGATTTGATTGAATCATTCAAACTAAGTTCATCACTTTTAATTACATGTTAATCAGTGGATATCAAAGGTTCGCAAACTTTGTGATAAACTCCTTGCTACAAGCTTGTCCAGAGGCAAATTTTTCTCCTGCCTTTGAGTTTGCTTGTGCTCCAAAAGAGTCTGCAGCTCAATCTGAGAATCTTAATAAGTGGTTTACTTTACATTCAGTATATTAAATCAAGATTAAAGCATTTGTAGATTACCTCAGAAAATTGTGAATGGCGGCTGAAAGAAGAGCTCTGATTACTCTGGGTGTTTGCTTTCATTCGGGATGTTTTTTTAGAAAAGTTAATTTGTGTAGGTGCTACTTTCTGAATATATGTTAATGGTTCACGATGGAGAGCATACTCCCTTGTATCAGACTGTTTGGCAGTTACTGTGTTGCTATTCTGTGGAGAAAAGAAATTTTGATTAAACAATAAATCATTAAACAATGATTTGCTTCTGTCTGAAAATACAATAATTCATTACTATACTTGTACATAACTGTACATACATTACTATACTTGTACATTTTCATCTCTTCATATACCGTACAGTAAAAATAAGCCTTTCACAAATGGTATTTTTTTCCTTACAATCCCCAATTTATAATAATAATAATAATAAAGTTGGAAGGGACCTTGGAGGTCATCGAGTCCAACCCCCTGCTCAGGCAGGAAACCCTACACCATTTCGGACAAATGGCTGTCCAGTCTCTTCTTAAAAGCTTCCAGTGTTGGAGCATTCACCGCTTCTGGAGGCAGGTTGTTCCACTGGTTAATTGTTCTAACTGTCAGGAAGTTTCTCCTTAGTTCTAGGTTGCTTCTCTCCTTGATTAGTTTTCATCCGTTGCTTCTTGTCCTGCCTTCAGGCGCTTTGGAAAATAGCTTGACTCCCTCTTCTTTGTGGCAACCCCTGAGATATTGGAACACTGCTATCATGTCCCCGCTCGTCCTTTTCTTCGTTAAACTAGACATACCCAGTTCCAGCAACCGTTCCTTATATGTTTTTGCCTCCAGTCCCCTAATCATCTTTGTTGCTCTTCTCTGTACCCTTTCTAGAGTCTCAGCATCTTTTTTACATCGTGGTGACCAAAACTGGATGCAGTATTCCAAGTGTGGCATTACCAAGGCATTGTAAAGTGGTATTAACACTTCACGTGATCTTGATTCTATCCCTCTGTTAATGCAGGCCAGCACTGTGTTGGCTTTTTTGGCAGCTCAGCACATTGCTGGCTCATATTTAAATGATTGTCCACTAGGACTCAGAGATCCCTCTCACAGTTACTACTATTGAGTAAGGTACCCCCTATACTATACCTGTACATTTGGTTTTTCTTGCCTAAATGTAGAACCTTACTTTTTTCACCATTGAATTTCATTTTGTTAGATAGTGCCCAGTGTTCAAGTCTGTCCAGGTCCTCCTTATCTTAAGCCTGTCTTCTGGAGTGTTGGCCATTCCTGCCAGCTTGGTGTCATCCGCAAATTTGATGAGTTCCCCAACTATCCCCTAGTCCAAATCGTTGATTCCCTCTGGAGAAGTCTGTTTTCTGTTTGTCATAAAATTAACCTATTTTACAGAATTTAAAGTGGTTTATTTTTACCTTTTTACCCAAAGCCAATCACTCGACCTCAAACTACTCAGTTTGGGACCACCTGTTACGTGACATACTGTTCTTTATATTATTTGAACCACTTTACTGTTTACAAACAGAAACTGAAATTTTAAACCCCTACATCCAGGGGTTGTGATAAAGATAGAAAAACACTAGACTTACCAAACTGAGTTTTAGTGCTTTGTTATACATCTGGAAAGCCCACTTGTCACTAAGAAGAATTTTCTTCCACGTAATGCTAACTTTGGCCACGCTGTTGTGGAAAGAAAACCCATGGTTAAAATCAGAGAGCAGTCTTATTACTTAACAGAAACCATAGAAACTTTCAATACACATATAATACAAATATAAACTTTTTTTAAAGTCCTGTTTATTGTTTTCAGTGGACTTGCCTCCCTAAAAGTATAAAAAGTATCAACTAGACTAGAGCAATGTAGACACTGGAAAATGCCTATCCTTTTCTGAAATGGTCTCCATTTCATTAAAAATGTAGAAAATGTTTCATTGCTTAACCTTTAGGAATAAATTTTCTTTTGTCCCAACAATGACTTTGTGAGTTACATCTAAAGCACATCCTAGTATATTAGCAAAGGTCAGCATTTTCTTCAGTATTTTTTCAGCACTAATTCTAAACTAGAAAAAATGCTTACATAATTATTTTTTACATGAGCATACAGCCGATGCTGTAAGGTATATGCAAATCTGGTTCCATTTATGAAACACATTTTTGAATATAGCTTCATTCTCCCGGTGAAATATTTTCACATGATGAAAAGTAGCATTTTGCCCAGGAAAACATATCATGGGCTTTAAGAAAGTCTTTAAATTTAGTACACTATAACTTAACCTATATTTATTTTGCCAAGTGAAAACACAAAATTGTGAACTTACTTTATCAAGTCTGTATCATTAAGATGTATTAAGATGTTTGCTAACAGATGTCTGAATTTCCCATGAAATAATTCTCCAAGAACATCTAGCTTATCTAATCCCATTTTTTTGCCAATCAGATTCACAAATTCCATTTTCCTTGAAGCTATTTTATCTAAGACAAGAGCCCACGACTTTGGATTCCGTTTGCTAGTTTTTTTCAAAGTTGAGCAGACAAGTTCTTCAAAATGGAGGACTGGTAGTAAATTCTTTCTTGGACTGAAACTATGATTTGGTATATTGCTGATATTCCCTGCTAATAGCACACTGTCATCATTATCATTGGGTTTGTGCTGAATACCCAATAAAGAGGAGTATCCACTGTCTTCGTTTTCATTGTCAATTCCACTGGCACTCTCAATATGTCTCCAAACTTGTTGGTTTTCTTTATTGTGCGTAAACTTTTCTCCACTTTTGAGATTGAAACTCTTGGAACTTCCATGATGCAGGTCACCATAGAAGAGCTTTTCTTTGGTACAGCCTTTGCAATTTTCATTGTAACTCTCAGGGCAAGGCTCTTCTGATGTTGCTTCTGTTCCAGTTAGTTTTAATAGTGAAGATCCATAGTAAACATGGCTATAATTAAAATCACGTTTCATTTTCAGTGGTTAGGGCAGCTTTTCAAATGTTCCCTGAAATTAAGAAATATATGTTAGTCCAAATCATTATATTAAACTAGAGAATGGTTGAAAGCACAGATTAAAAAAACCCAAAATCAACAAATTCTTGCCTTTGTTTTGATAATTCCTGATTATTTTGTTGGCAATTGTACATAGTTCTAAAAGCCCTGTGGAAATGTGGTATTCTATAGAAAGGGTTAAAACATTTACAAAATACAAGTGGCAGGGCATCTGACTTCAGACAAAAGAAAATAATACTGTTTTATTCTGCATATATGCAACTCAGCAAGATTTCCATACAGACTGATTCAACAGAATTAAAGATGGCAGTAAATATGGCATGTTTATCACAAACTGGATTAGAAGAACCTACTGTAAGACACACATTGTTGGTATACAATAACCTATTAAGTAGTTAATAAATCATATCTACTTAAGGATTGTGAGTTTTTCTGGCCATTCTGTAGCAGTGGTTTTCCTGCATTGTCAAGGTGTTAGCAAATCACATCTACTTAAGGACTCAGAATTTGGCCAGCTATTTTTCAAACTCTGTAACAGTGGTTTTCCTGTATGGGCAAGATTGAATTAATAGTCTTTGATCTACTTTTTTAATCAGAACACATGGCACTAGCTTTGTCTAACCTTTTCCAGATGTTCTTGTGCAGTAAATTCTGTTTGAGTAAAGGTTAATAGAAACTTTCTTTTACCCCCAAATACTCGTAAGTAAGTAGGAAGCTAGCAATGTAATTTAGAAGTAGTAGATAGCTTTTTCCATATAGTTTGATTAGGCAGACTCCAACTAGGCATGAATAACTCCCATTCACATATTTTTTCTCCCTTCTGTTCCCAGTGTTGTGTAGATTTGGAGGTTACATAAAGGATGAGTGGAGGGAGGAAAAAATGACCTTACCCCAATCTGCTAATGGACGCCATTCCAGAAGTATTTAATAGGTTCTACACATTTAGGATATTATTACCACTCAAGCACTATCCAGAATAGTGAATTTGAAAAAGGATCAATTGCAGGTATTATTTGTGAATAGTGTAATGCAGTTCTAACCTAATTATACTGTCTTCATATATTTGAGACAATGAAGTCTGTCAGTTTGAGAACCATTTTTGAAAACGCCAATGTGCAGTTCTTACAACAAGAAACAGGTCCAGATGAAGCCTGAATTGCACAACTGCTGCATGGCAAGAGCTGTTTAAAGACATGTGCTTTGGGTGAAAAAGGTATCATGCCTTATTAATCAATGTGGATGAGAAGAATACCCAGGTTTTTATAAGTTCAAGGAGTTAAAAGAAAACTGGGGAAACATAAAGGTAGTTTCAAAGATATTATTTTATTATTAAGAGATTATTGGTAAGGGAACCAAGAAGGACATATATATATAGGGGGGGGGCTCACAAATAGGCAGAAATTTATATATATATGGTGTGGCCTCTTGAAAGAGGCCACACCAACCTTCTCTTTTTACTTGGCCTGGTGGGATTACTCCAGCTCATCTCTTTCTCCCAAAATTTAAAGCTGCCAGCTTGACAGAAAGGATCCCTTTAAAAGGCAGAGGACAAACGGGAGCGCGGGAGTTCTGCCTGTGCTAATTTCTTTTTCAGGTTTTTTTTATTTAAATGCACATTTTTTCATTTCTTTAGTGCTAAATCAAGGTCGGGAGCTCAGTGGCCGCAGAAGCCACGCAACTGCCCTTGCCATCCAATCTGGCTTACTGGCGCGCTCCAGCAAAAAGCGAGGGAGCTCTGAACCCGCCCGCGCTCTTTAGAAATGGAGTCCGCCGGGCGCGCTAACTACGCGAGGCGGCCTCCAAGATTTGGGGAGAGAAAGAGGGAACCGTCCCCCCCCCCTCACAAAGGGACACGTTTTCCAAGACTGCATTTTTGGAAAAGTAGCCAATTGAAGATTGTGTGGGAGAAATGATCGCCCCCAGAATCTTCTACCCGTACAGTAGACTAAGGACATGCTGGGGAGCGATGCAGGTTTTCCTACAGGCATCCCGGCCACGACGCGGGAAGAAACCGATGGGCTTTTTTCCGCTGGCGGGATTTTCTGCCGACGTCAGTTTCTCAATCCTTGGGGGGAGGGGGGCTTTGCACCGTTGCAGTCCCGCATTCGCGCCTTTCCTCCCCCCTCCCCCAGAATTGAATACCCCTTATGCCTCAGCCCATTCATTCGAATGTCCTGGGGATCGGAGCCTCGGTTTATCAGCAATCAGCTTAGGGCCGCATCATGAAGAGGACCACGGTTCTCCCGCAAAACAGTCTCCACCAAGCCCCGGTACCTGAAGTGGCTGGTTTTCTAGCTGGTAAGCGCTGCCTCCTTTCGCGCTTTCTTTTTCAAAGTCAGTCTCTGGGTGTTACTGACCAGCCTCCCTCTGCTCTGGGTGGAATCCCTTTTCCGGGCACTTTTAAAAGGTTTAAATCTGGTATCCAAAACCAAGAGCCAATGAGGAGGAGCTCTACCAAGCCGGCAGCCAATCGATAAGAAGCGAGTGGCGGCGGCCAATGCCTGCTCGCGAGGTGTGCCTTGCCGTTGAAGGGACTCTTCCCTCCCCCCTCCCATTCTGCCCGCCAGCCCTCAGCCCCAGCCAAGGGATTTAAAGAGTGAGAGCGCGCGCGCGCGCAGGGAAGGGTGGAGAAAAAGAGGCCGGCTAGCGCGCGCTCCTGCCGTCTCTTGCGGGCGGGCGGGCGGGGGGATGGACGGGTTAGTCGTGCCAGAGCGCGGGAGATGCTGTGGGGCCTGTCCAGGAGCGCGGCAACGCTCGCGCTCTCTCTTGTTCGGGACGTTCTATTGGACGTGGCCCTTTGGACGTCTCGTGCCCATCCCCCGGGTTCCTGCCCGCTGAGGCCACGAGCGCGGGGACAGGATGTGTAGCTAACAGGGCGCGAAGAGGAGAGAGACCCAGTAGCCGGATTAGGGCGCCGATTCCATCTCGCTTCCGTTCCGCTCCTTTTACTGCAGGGTTTACGGTCGTGAGGGAAACTCGTTTATTCGGGCCGCCGCGATGCTTGTAGCACGTTTTCTAAAGTAACTCAACTTGGATGGAAGTTGGCGCTTTTTTATTGGATAAGATGGAGCTGTTGCCTATTCCGAATAGCGCCTGATTTGGAAATTATTCCCTATAAACTGGCTGTAAGCCGCCCTGAGTCCTCCGGGAGAAGGGCGGGGTATAAATTTAATAAAATGAAAATGAAAAATGAAATGAAATAATATTCGAGGACCCCGTCCTATATCTCTTACGCTAAACATCCAAGAAAATTAATGATGCTTTTTATTTCAGTGCATAAGTAGGCAAGGTATGGCCATCCATAAACACTGCATTGATCTCTTATTATTAGTTATGCTGCATGGGACCGATTAAAAGTTCCTCGATCTTCCCCCCCCTCCCCAATTTCCCCCGGAATGACCTTGCCTTACCTTACTGCTTGAGCCTTGCCTGTTATTTGGGGAACCATACTTTTCTCATTAAATTATGTAGGCTCTATGTGACTTTGGAATGATGCACTTATTTCCCCCAATTATTTACATCCGTCAAAGTAAAGATATTTGTCAGAAATGGAAAGATTAGCTTGCCCTTCCACATGTAAAAAGCTTCAGAATAGGATTTCGGCTAGTACTGCTGTATTTTGTTCCCTTTGTTTATATATATATTTTAAAATCCAAGGCTGTTTATTTAAAAAGTCTGTATAGACTACATCTGTTATTTAGGGGGGAAAAAATCCTATCACATTTAGTAAAGTTTACTATAAACTTCAGTTTTTCACTAAAATCTCTTTAGAGATGACCTGGCATATTATCATTAAACACTAGAATCAGATGAATTAAAGCCATATATTTCAGATGACAACACAGCATTTACACTTTCCCAATAAAACAAATATAAAATCAAGAGGTTTAGGTGGAAGGAAAAGGGGCTTATAATCAAACTTATTTTCATACCATCAAAGTGAATCTTCTCCAGAAGGTGTACATAACTATCTCGTACAAGAAATTATTCTTTTATGTTTTTAAAAACCTAAATAATACATCTATTCCATTCTTTTATCTATAAAGATAACACTACTATTAAAAGTAGCATGCAAGGAGCATGATCAAGGATAGGTGCCCTTCAGAGATATTTATCCAAATGGCTTCAGTTATTGAATCTGGAAGAGGGATAACATTTGGAATTCTTTAAGCAACTTCTGAAACCATCAATTGTGGCAGAATACTGGATGGGAAATTCTGGTAGTTTTACTTAGTTGTCAAGGTTGAGAAACACTGAAGTATGGTATTCTGCACTAACTTATCCTTCCAGGATAAGTTCCGGAACCGGGACATCTATTTAAGTCTTTGTATTGTATCAAACTCTGTATTGTGTTTAAAATCTATGTGTATATAATAATCAGATTTCTTTCTTGGACAGCCCATTCTCATTACCAAATATTAAGAATTAAAATCTGAACTTTTACTTTTGTATCATTTACCTGTCTTTCTGTTACATGCTTTTAGACTGTTTAGAATAAAACCATATATTCCCTATTATATGTCTTACGTAAGAAATTTGGGGACCTTTTCAGTCCTGGGATGCGGCTACTTTTCATATTCGTGTTACTTCAATTTTTAAACTGAAAACTAATGCATATGTAAAGGGATACAATTCCCTTTAGTTTTGGTGGTTTAGTTCTACAGATAAATATCGAATGGGAGAGAATTGCTGGGAAAAGGAGTGTTTTCATCTTTTACAACTACATTGCCATGTTTATTTTTTGTAAAAAAAACAGGAGACAAAATAAGACAATATATAGAAGCATGGGTGAGAACCTGAATTTGTCTTTGAATGAAGGTTGCATAGTCAAGGAAATTTTTCTATGTATTAATATTTAGAAAAATCTGATTCTTAAAGACAACTCTCAATAAAATTTATTTCAAATCAAAGTTGTTATAAAATATAAATAAATTCCTCATTATTTACACAGAGACGCATCTTCTTAACACAGATAATTGCTTTGACATGCCTTTTACAAGTTTATATGATTACCTAAATGGAAAAGGAAAACAGCAAACTCCTCTGATGATGTTACCTAGTTTGGGGTAAGGAAACCTCTGCAAACAAACAAACAAATAAACTCAGAGAGCATTTTAGAAAGCTTTCCTCTAAAATGGAAAAGGAATTCGGGAATTCTTTTTTTCCTCAAGAATTTGGAAAAATGTTGCTGTTATTCAGGAACAGATTTTTAAAAGGTAAAAGAAAAGAAAGCCGCTAGATCAATGTCCTAGATTCTCCCATCTTTGATACGATGCTGACAAAATCTATTCTATGTAAGATAAGGAACCCCACCTATAATTGTTAGCAAAGATTAAATCCTTAATTAAAGGAAATAATTTCAATCAGGCTGACTGAGTGCAGCTTTAGAACATCAAGAAATGCTAATTTTATTTGGAAAATCCCAAACACCTTGCAAAACTAAAAATACAATAGAATAAAGAAAAATATTCATTTTAGCTTTTACATAGAAATTACATTTTCTTATATTGAGAAATGTTGACTTATCAGTCCCTATTTAAAGGACTTCGGATGTCATAGACTAAATTTGAAAGTGGACAAAAGTAAAGTTTGAACTATGTCTGATGTACCCAAACTAGTCTGCATAATTCATTTATATCCATCACTTTATATCCGTCATTTATGTACTGATGCAACATTGCAAATGACACAATTATGTCAAGACCTGGTTATTTTAAAGACCTGGTTTTTTCCACCAAGCACAAGTGGGTATGCTGTGTTTGAAAATGTTAATTTGGCAGACAAGGTTTGTGTTCATTTTTTGTACAATTTTGATAACTATATTTAGTTTACTATTTTTGAAAGATAGATTTGGAGCTTGCTGGTGTTTCTGACTGTTATTTGCTCAGAGCCATTTAGAATGGGTTGGCTAAAAATAAAACTAAATACATGAACACTTATGTTAACTCTGAGTGAGCACTTGAAAACCAGCATATTTTCAGTTTTCCAATTTCTCACCATTGTCTATTCAAGTATGGAAGGTATAATAACTCAGTTTTTAGAATATGGCTTCTTGGTTGTATTAGTGATTTGGGTCACTGGCTGCCTGCATTTTTAATTTTTATAATGTTCACTATTGTTTTTATTCTATTTTAATTCTGTTCAACGGAATTATAGTCGACAGTTACTCATTGAGATTGTATAAATTAAATAAATGTATTTAACAGTTTCTACCTGAAGCATTAATGCTTTTTTACAACAGCAGTATGCTTTCATGCCACTCAGAGTCACCGGAAGTTGGGCAGCATATAAATTTAATATACACATAAAAATCCTTCAAAAACAAATTAGAAAACATGCCAGCTTAGCCATTTAGTTTCAGCATGCTTTTACCCTTGCCATGCCCACTTCCTTTTGTTGCACCAGCTGCCAGTATGCTTCTGGATGCAATTCAAAGTGCTACTTATCACCTATAAAGCCCTATATGGCATGGGCCTGGTTATTTGAGGGGCTGCCTGTTTCCTGTGGTTTCTGTCCAGTAAGAGCCAACAAGTGGGCATGCTCCAGGTCCCTTTGATCAGTGTTATTTTTCAGGACCCGGGAAGCATGTTGTGGCACCTGTCCTGTGGAATGAAGTCCCCTTAAGCTATGGACAGCTCGTATCATGATGGCATTTAGGAAGGCTTTAAATACCTGGCTATTATCCCAGGGCATGGGGTAAGGTGCATTCAACCTTATTAGAGGTAATCAATATATGTTGTTTGGGTCTTGAGCAGTACCAAAATAAATTGACATGCAGTATTGTATGGGACTGTAAATCAATTCTGTGCAAGCAAACAGATATGCAGTGAATTAATTTGGAAAGCACTTTCATACCTATGGTCTAGGATGTGATGAAGATCATTTTGGTCTGCTTGCATCGTTTTCTGAAATAACTTCCATTAACACTTCATATTCACTGTATTTTCTTAATGACTGTATCATTTCATCTAACAGTTCTTCCCCCAGCATGAATCTTTCGATGTGATGTACTGTCTTGCCTATTCTATGGTCAGTAACCCGATCCTGGGGAAAATTGTAAGTTCTGATTTTCTCTGATCTTCCTTTAGTCCCAATCTAAACAGGGGAAAAAAAATAATCAGTAAGTTTTTTATACATCCTAATAGTTTAGTATTTAGGAAATGTTCCCAATCCAACAAAATGTGAGTGTGTGTGTGAGAGAGTGAGTGTATGTGTGTATCCATGAAAAGAGTAAAGCATCAATATAAACAAAAAGCACACAGAAGATAAATACACTGTTCTGAAGAGCTTCCAGTCTAAATTGCTCAAGAAAAGGGCAGGAAATTTGGAGGAGAGTTAGTGAACTTTTGTTACATTTCCTCATAAAAGGCAATTATTGTAAGAGGTATGCATAATACCTCTTTTACATATCTCCCTTTAAATATGCTTTTTCTCAGTCAGGGAGAAATTTCGAATAAAGTAGATAGGAGAAGAGAAGTAAAGAAATAGAGATTAAACAGTTTAAATAATTAACCTATCCCAAATTCCCTCAAAATGTCTTGAGCTACAATTTTCATGATTAGCCAGCTAGTAGGCTAGACATTTTGAAAGACCAATATATGGAGGGCACCAATTTGGGAGAACGCTGTTCTGCACAAGTACTCCTTCCTTCCTTCCTTCCTTCCTTCCTTCCTTCCTTCCTTCCTTCCTTCCTTCCTTCCTTCCTTCCTTCTTCTTTCTCTTTCCTTCCTTTCCTCCCTCCCTTCCACCAATGCTAATTACCATTTCAGAGTTCACTGTGCATCACTTGTGTTTCAACCACATCTATCTAAATTACAATCCATGTCTTTTCAATATGAGCTGATTTAGCCAACACCACAAAATATAGCCAACACCACAAACAAAGCAGTCTGCGGATGTCTGCTTTTCTGATCGTGCTCACTGACGTTCTCTATGACCAGGTACAGCAAATAAATTATGGGATAGTATTATCAATTATTTCTTTATGATGTTACCAAAACAGTTTCTCTGGCCAGTTCTGGTTTTTTCTTTGTAACTGAGGCTTGAGTGAAACAGCGTGCATCAGTGCACTGCTGATTTGCCAGGTGCAAGGTATTGTCAGGTGCAAGGAAGCAGAATGACACCATGAGCTGATCCGAGATGTTTCTTTATTGCTACTCGCCTGTTTACAAGAATCTCACTAGACTAACTGCACTCTCTTGAGAACAACCAGATAAGCACTTCGGGGGGGGGTGGTAATTTTTTTTTGGGGGGGAGGAGTTAAGATTCCATTGCTTCCTCTTCTGCAAGGACTCCAAGCTAGCCAGTCTTTTAACTCCATCTCCCACCCCTCAGCTGCAAATTCAACTATAGTTATTACAGCAGAACCATCCTTAGATCTGAAAAACAATGCAGTGTATTTTACCTGAATCTTTCTGGCAGTATGTATCTTTGCTGTTTGTTCTTCAAGTCTGATGCTATATAATTTAGCATGAAGAAGCTCCATAGCTTTTTCTTTATTTTTAATTTGAGACCTTTCTTGCTGACATTCAGATACTACACCTACAACAAAGGAAATGTAGAAGTTAGGCCTCCCCAAAATGTGAAGTATGTCAAGAACAAAAATGTATTTTGTATGTTGAGTTATAACAAGTAAAGAAGACGACTTTGCAATTTTTAGTCAAACGATACAACTGAATTATTATACTATTTTAGGTCTAAAAAATTAAAAATAGGATGCCAGGATTTGGAAACAAATAGCTTACTGAAGCTGTAGCAAAATCAGAACAGGCATTGACTAGGATGACAAATTTTATTATATATTTTTATATATGTGCTATATATTCTACCAGAAGCCAAGGAACTTTTCTATGGCTTTTTTGTAAGAAGTTTGAATGCAGTGGAAGATATAATCTATGATACGTTGTTAGTTCTAAGAAAATGAATACAGTATTATAGGTACAAGAGAAAGTTGGAAAGAGGTTGTTGATGGAAGGTTGCAAATAAAAGTCTGTCTGCCTTATAAACGAGAGAGAATATACACACACATTCCTGCATAAAGATGTACTGGACTGCACTGTTAGCAATGTACAATCTCACTTTACATAGCATATATCTAGTGTGTGTTCAAATTAGCACTCTCTACTGTTATATATTATCTCATCCTTTCCAAAGCAAGAATATTTTTCAAAGATTTCTCTCTCTCTCTAGTATTCCCCAAACTTAACTGGAACACTGAAACAGACTCTGGGCCATGTCCTTCCACATCTTCAGAACAAGTATTCACCAGAGCTTATCTTGGTTGGTTAGCTTCCTGATCTTATGCTACAGTAATGAAATGTCCTATATCCAATAACTTCATCACTCCAAATGGTAGACAACATTGATGGCTAAGNCTATGAAGCGGGTATCTTGTTACTGAGCATCATCATATAAAACATGGGAGCATATTTCAAAACAACAACAACAAGGAACTCATTTGAAAGTCCTGATCTAATACCTGAGGGAATATGGACAATCCGCACAGCACTATCAGTAGTATTCACATGCTGGCCACCAGCTCCACTGGCTCTTTTAGTCTCAATACGTAAGTCTCTAGGATTAATTGTCAGAGTTATCTGGAACAGGAAAGAAACACTTCACTCATTCTCTAACAACAATTTAGAGTTTGTCCCAAACTCAACAAACTTTATAAATTATTTATGCTGTAAGATTTGGTGACTTTATTAATGCTAATTTAGTCTAAATAAGTAGGGAAAAAAGTGTAATTGAATGGAATCCTCTTATCTGAATGCAGAATGATTGGGCCAAATACTTATAGTAACCGCATACCTCACTCGGCTGTGGTAATATTGCTACAGTCATTGTGCTGGTATGAATGCGGCCTTGCTTCTCAGTCTTTGGCACGCGCTGAACACGATGTACTCCTCCTTCAAACTTCAATTGTCCATATACTTCAAGGCCTTTTATACTGGCAGAGGCATGTCTTAAACCACCTTATTTAAAAAAACAACAACAGTAAAAGCAATCACAAAAGTATGTCTCCAGAAAAAGGTTATTTAAAAGCATTATTCAGAAGCACAAAAGAGTGTCTGTTTGTCTACCTATTGTGTGTGTTCATGAGTGTCTGTTGTTGAGCTATGATCTACCCAGCTGCACAGTTTATTCAAGGTCTATATCTTACACTGGTGGGCAGGGCATGCAGATGTAGGCATTCATGGAGAAAGAATAGTTATACTTTCATGTAGGTTATGGATGCCATTTACATGTCTCCCATTTTCCTGCCTTCTGACATATACAATGCCCTTATGTAATTCTAGTAAACCGAGAAACCAAGTAAGAAAAACAGGAGTCATCTACATCACACAATGTAAAGACGGTGACAGTCACTACATAGAACAGACAGGTGAAGATGAACTGTTAACTCCTTAATCTCACAACTCATGGATGGACTCAACCAGAGTTTGAGAAGCTGTTTATATTTTAGGTACACAAATTCAAAATTGCTTGAGAATTCCTGCCAGAATCAGCCATCAATAGACACAGATAGATAAACCTTACCAACCAGCAGCCAATACCCAGATTAAAACAGCACCAGATAAGCAGTCAATGAAGAAACAACACCCTAATCAAAACAAAAAAAATGGAAGCCACAATTCCACCAAGACTGGCAGGGCAAGCTAATTTATATAAATAGTCGGCAAACTGCACTCTTTGCACTGATTATTTTACCTGACCTGGCAGTGAAAAGACATAATAGGAACATCCTATGCTAAAATTTTCTGTGGGTGACACATTTAGATAACATTGTGTACAGTCTCTTTTGTTATTTTACCATATCAAACTAGGAAATCTAGTTTTTATTTCCCATTTCTTCAAAACTATGAAAGTATACCAGCTTGGAATTTAGCCATAACCTTAAGCTAATTTCATAATCTTTATATTGTGATTAATCTCCATAAGCCAGGAAATTATTATTCCCAGATGGAGGATTGAGGAAAAAAATATGATTTGCATCAAAGATGACATTTATATTGAAACATCCTAAATCAGTGAGACCCTTGCAGAAAAAAGCAATATAATTAAAATATAAAAACAACTTGATTAAAAGAACAAAAAACATTGAGTAATAAAGAACATATCCAATTAATCCTTTTTTTCAGTAAATAATTCTGCTTAGCCTTGTTAAACTCCTTTTTATGGAATATTAATAAAATATATTTCTACCTTAATATAAACTGCTCACATAATACACATATTAGAAAATGAACAAGTCCTAGTATATTATGATGAACTGATTAAAGTGTCACCCCAGTTTAAAGACAAAATATTGATGTACTAGCATTGATAACATTGATTTTATTACATCAGGAATAATGGCCATTTATCAGCAATCAATAAAGGTTAGCAGAAAGATAGCTGAATAATTAAACATGGCAAATGGTAGGGGCTCATTCATTGATGAAGAGGAGAAATACAAGCATTGTTCTCCCAAGCCTTGTGGTAGGGTGCATTTGGATTTGCCATTTTGTTTATTTTCCTTATTGTATTTTTATTTATTGTGTTGTGTGTGTGCTTATGAGTTACCCGGAGAAAGGCAACATCAAATTAAAATATATGCCACTGCATGACATACCTCTAGCACTTATTCTTAAGTGAGTGTCTTGAGTGTCTTTACAGATACCCTTAAGTGTCTCTAAAACAACTGCACTGAAATAACAAGATTGCCTCCCCCCCTCGAAAGAATACTGAAGTTAGGAATCTTCACTTTCTGTTTCACACTATAGAGCAGGGGTGTCAAACTCAATTTCATTGAGGGCCGCATCAGCATTGCGGTTGCTCTCAGGGGGCTGGGTGGGTGTGGCCAGCGTAGGTGCAGCCTACTGGGTGGGCGTAGATGGAGTGGGTGTGGCCAGCTCTACATCGTTCGCGTCAAGGGTACCTGTGGGGACCTGGGCAGGAGTGGGACAGATCTGAGGGTCTCTGGCAGAAGGGGAAGAGGGTCTCTGGCAGGGCAAGTGCCAAGGCATGGTCCACTGAAGGAGCCTCACTGTTCCTCTCAGGCCAT
>NW_015386243.1:442989-466492 GCF_001527695.2 Protobothrops mucrosquamatus | reverse complement strand
AACTAATGTAATTAAAAACTAATATACTGAAATAATATTCCCCATATACAAGTAGATTTTTAGTAAATAAAAGATGGAAAAAGTAACATACAGTAGATTCTTGAGAAGTTTTGCATTACATGGCTGATCTTTCCTTCCTTCCTTCCTTCCTTCCTTCCTTCCTTCCTTCCTTCCTTCCTTCCTTCCTTCCTTCCTTCCTCTTTCTTTCTCTCTCTCTCCCTTCCTTCTTTTTTCTTTCTTTCTTTCTTTCTTTCTTTCTTTCTTTCTTTCTTTCTTTCTTTCTTTCTTTCTTTCTTTCTTTCTTTTCTGTCTTCCTTTCTTCCTTCCTTCCTTCCTCTCTCTTTCTTTCTTTCTTTCTTTCTTTCTTTCTTTCTTTCTTCTTCCTTCCTTCCTTCCTTCCTTCCTTTCTTTCTTTTCAGAAATGTATGATCATGGCAGAACAAAGTCAAGTTTGGATCGGCTCTGCAGATTCCGTCATTTATTTGATCAACACCCACAGCATGTCTTGCAATAAGCAACTGAACGACCATCGCTTTGAAATTGTGGACATCGTGGTGGATAACAGAGAGAGCCTCCCCAGGTGGGTGGAGGATAGTGTGTGTGTGTGTGTGTGTCCCTTATTAAAAATCCAGAGGAAGAACTTCGGGAGGAGCCAGTGACAGGAAGAGCTGATCTGGAAAGTCCAGAATTGGGCAAGGACCGGTTTGGCTCCCAGGTGCAGACTGCCTGGGGACTAACTTTCCAGGGGGATAATTTCCCGCTGAAAGATCTTCCAACAAATGCTAAAAAAATGAAAGGTCTCCAACCCGGCCCGGAAAGGGAGGCAGGCACCGCTACGTGCATGTGTGCAAATGGGCCGCGCACACGCATAAAAATGATGCACATGCACACAAATGGGCCACACGCGAGCACATGTGCACACACAAACAGGGCTGCACGGGCGCGAGTGCTGCAAATGGGGTGGCGCTAACACCGGTAGGATGCTCTGGGGTGGGGTCATGCTAGTGCCGGCGGGATGCTTGGAGCGGCACTAGCGCTAATGGTGAGAGCATGCCCGGTGACCAAGCAGCCACGGCCCGGTAGTGGACTGTGGCCCACAGGTTGTGGACCCCTGCATTAAACTTTCCTGTAGCAAAAGTTAAGGCAGACCTTATTTGGGAATTGAGTAACAGAAGAGCTAGAAGGGACCTTGGAGGTCTTCTAGTCCAGCCCCCTGCTCAAGCAGGAGACCCTATACCATTTCAGACAAGTGGCTGTCCAGTCTCTTCTTGAAGACCTCCAGTGTTAGACTGAAGAAACAGTAGAGATTGGATCTGCCATACAGATAGTCCTTGATTTATGAGCAGATACTTAGGGCCTGTTCGAAGTTATGACCGACCTTCCTGGGGGTTCTTTTGACCTGGTTCCAAAGTACTGATGGATCCCTCGCCGGGGTCATCTACCTCTGCAACCAGCTCACATTTACAGCTCTTTTCCAGCATCCTGTGGTCCTGTGACAACATTTTGTGCCGTTTTTTGCCAAAAAAACTTCCATTTGCTTCTGGGTTTTTGGCAAAACCTCCCCAAAGCAAACCACAACCCCCTCAAAACGGCCCTAAAATTGGGTCGGTCTTGTAGGCTCACGTGATTTACGACTATCACGTCTTAGGATTTTAACGATGCACAGGCTCCATCCCGGCCATCACTGGAGGACTACCTGGGCTGATTTTTGCACCGGTTTGTAAGAAGTGTGTTTTTTCACCCCTTTGAGTAGTGAGGCGTATTCCTGCAGCGTGGACGGCACAGTCATTGCTTGGAACATCAGCACTTTGAAAGTGAACCGCCGATTCCAGCTGCCCTACGAAACGGTGACTTCGATTCAGTTCTACAAGAACCGACTTTGGTGCTGTGAGTTTCCCGCACGGCTCCCGGATGGATTTGAAGTGCGGGTGGCCAGAGCCCTCCCTCCGTCCCGGGATCACACGATTGCATTTTGGTTGCTTAGCAACCTGCCCCCCATCACAGCTGTTTGCAGCATCCCATGGTTACACGAATGTGATTTGTGACCTTTTTTTTGGCTGGAAACCGGCATTTACTTCCGGTTCCCATCCAGAACGCCCACTATGGCCAGTGGGTTCACTCATTGACTATGGATTTGCTTAACGACCGCCGAGAAAAATAAAATAAAATCAGGTCAACCACATAACGGTACCCTTAACAACCAGCACAAGTTACGACTGCAATTCCAGGCTTCAGTTACGGCCCTAAGACTCCCTTTATGCAACCCCCCCCCCCCAGTTTTATTCCCCATGAATTTAAGCGGATGGGATTAATTCCATGTTTACCATTTAAATCCCCTTTTGCTTTTCGCCACCGTCCCGTGTCACCGTCTGTTTTGGTGGGGTTATTTCCAGCCCTAAACTCTTGTGTTGTCTGTTTGCTTTAAGGTGTACAAGACCACATCGTTGTGGTCACCACAAACGGGCTGGTTCGCCAACAGCTGAAGCTGCAGAACGTGCCCAGCGGACTCCCGACGCCTTTGCTCTGCTTCCAGTTGTTTCCCGAGGTAACCTGTTCCTAGCGTGGCAGGGGTCGTCCTTGACGTACGACCGCAATCGAGGCCAACATTTTTGGTTGCTAAGCGAGACAGCTGTTAAGGGAACTTTGCCCGATTTTACGACCTTTGGTTCCCACCGTTGCTAAATGAATCAGTGCAGTTGTGATGACCCAGGGCACAGCAGTAGTTGAGCCTGCCTGCATTGTTCCCTCCTTCTCTCCACTCTCCGTGCTCTAGGATCAGGTGGGGGTGGCCCTTGCTCATCGCCTGAACTCTGCCTCTCCTGTTCATCCTGTCCCACTCCTGAAGGGCCCTGGCCTGCCTCGGCCTGCTCTTCCCCACATTCCTCTGAAGCCACAGACACCTCTCCCTCGGCCTCCCGTTCCAGCTCATTTTCCTCCGCAGATTCAGGCTCCGACAGAGACATAACAGCAGTTGTTAAGTTAGTAACATGGTTCTTCAGCAAATCTGCCTTCCCCCGTTGACTTCGTGCTTCAGAAAGTGACAAAAGGGGACCACGTGACCCCAGGGTATACATACACGCGTCCGTCACAAACCTGAATCGGTTGCCAAGTTACAACAGCACTAAAAAAGAGTGACTTCTGATCATTTTTCACACTTAACAATTGTTGCAGTATCACCGTGGTCCCGTGATCAACATTTGGAAGCAGTAGCAATAGCACCTAGACTTATTTTCCGCTTCACAGGGCTTCACAGCCCTCTCTAAGCGGTTTATGGAATCAGCCTATTGCCCCAATCAATCTGGGTCCTCATTTTGCTGACCTTGGAAGGATGGAAGGCTGAGTCAACCTTGAGCTGGTCAGGATCGAACTGCTGGCTGTGGGCAAACTCAGCCTGCAAAACTGCATTCTAACCATTGCGCCACCAGGAAGGAAAGAAGGAGGGAGGGAGGGAGGGAGGAAGGAAACGCAATAGCATTTAGACTTATATACCGCTTCACAGTGCTTTACAGCCCCCTGCAAGCGGTTTAGAGTCAGCCTATTGCCCCCAACAATCTGGGTCCTCATTTCACCGACCTCGGAAGGATGTAAAGCTAAGTCAACCGGTCAGGATCGAACTGCCAAACTGCTGGCAGTCAGCAAAATTAGCCTGCAGTACTGCATTCTAACCACTGCGCCACCGCGGCTCTATTCGACACGGTTGTCTGATGTTGCCTGCTTTTTTTTTCATGTTGGTCTTAGCGGGATGAAGCGTGGGCTTCGTGGTCCGGCAGCAGCGAGCTCTTCATCTGGAAGATGGAGGATTTCTCAACCCCCTTGCAGAAGCTGAGCCTGTCGGACTGTTCAGAAATCACCTGCGTGATCAAAGTGAAAAACCAGGTGCGCCAAGCGTGTAGGAATTCTCCTTGCTGGTTTTTTTTTTTTGTTCTGCTGGCTTTTTGTAGTGATCTTGGCCAAAATGGGGGTGTCGTGGGTGACCACAAGTCCATCTCTTTGCTTAAAATGAGAGCCAGTTTGGTCCTAGTGGTTAAGACACCAGGATAGAAACCAGGAGACCGTGAGTTTTAGTCACGCCTTCGCCGTGAAAACCAGCAAGGTGACTTTGGGCCAATCATTAGGAGACGGTGAGTTCTAGTCCTGCTTTAGACATGAAAGTCGGATGGCTGACTTTGGGCCAATCACCAGGAGACAGTGAGTTCTAGTTCTGCCTTAGCCATGAAAGCCGGATGGGTGACTTTGGGCCAATCACCAGGGGACGGTGAGTTCTAGTCCCGCCTTAGGCATGAAAGCCGGCTGGGTGACTTTGGGCCAATCACCAGGAGACGGTGAGTTCTAGTCCCGCCTTAGGCATGAAAGCCGGCTGGGNAACTAATGTAATTAAAAACTAATATACTGAAATAATATTCCCCATATACAAGTAGATTTTTAGTAAATAAAAGATGGAAAAAGTAACATACAGTAGATTCTTGAGAAGTTTTGCATTACATGGCTGATCTTTCCTTCCTTCCTTCCTTCCTTCCTTCCTTCCTTCCTTCCTTCCTTCCTTCCTTCCTTCCTTCCTTCCTTCCTCTTTCTTTCTCTCTCTCTCTCTCTCCCTTCCTTCTTTTTCTTTCTTTCTTTCTTTCTTTCTTTCTTTCTTTCTTTCTTTCTGTCTTTTCTGTCTTCCTTCCTTCCTCTTTCTCTTTTTCTTTCTTTCTTTCTTTCTTTCTTTCTTTCTTTCTTTCTTTCTTTCTTTCTTTCTTTCTTCTTTCTTTCTTTTTTCTTTCTTTCTTCTTCCTTCCTTCCTTCTTTCCTTCCTTCCTTCCTTCCTTCCTTCCTTCCTTTCTTTCTGTCTTTTCTGTCTTCCTTCCTTCCTCTTCCTCTCTTTCTTTCTTTCTTTCTTTCTTTCTTTCTTTCTTTCTTTCTTTCTTTCTTTCTTTCTTTCTTTCTTTCTTTCTTTCTTTCTTCTTCCTTCCTTCCTTCCTTCCTTCCTTTCTTTCTTCCTTTCTTTCTTTTCAGAAATGTATGATCATGGCAGAACAAAGTCAAGTTTGGATCGGCTCTGCAGATTCTGTCATTTATTTGATCAACACCCACAGCATGTCTTGCAATAAGCAACTGAACGACCATCGCTTTGAAATTGTGGACATCGTGGTGGATAACAGAGAGAGCCTCCCCAGGTGGGTGGAGGACAGCATGTGTGTGTGTGTGTCCCTTATTAAAAATCCAGAGGAAAAACTTCGGGAGGAGCCAGTGACAGGAAGAGCTGATCTGGAAAGTCCACAATTGGGCAAGGACTGGTTTAGCTCCCAGGTGCAGACAGCCTGGGGACTAACTTTCCGGTGGGATAATTTCCGCTGAAAGATCGTCCTACGAATGCTAAAAAAATGAAAGGTCTCCAACCTGGCCCGGAAAGGGAGGCAGGCACCGCTACGTGCGTGTGTGCAAATGCACACTCGTGTAAAAATGACCCCCATGCACATGCGCACAAATGGGCCACACGTGAGCGCATGTGCACACACAAACAGGGCTGCACGTGCACGAGTGCTGCAAATGGGGTGGTGCTAGCGTCGGTGGGATGCTCTGGGGCGGGGCGATGCTAGTGCTGGCGGGATGCTCGGGGCGGTGCTAGCACCAGTGGGATGCTCAGGACGGCACTAGCACTAGTGTGAGGGTGAGAGCATGCCCGGTGACCAAACGGCCACGGCCCGGTAGTGCAGGTTGAGGACCCCTGCATTAAACTTTCCTGTAGCAAAAGTTAAGGCAGATCTTATTTGGGAATTGACGAACAGAAGAGCTAGAAGGGACCTTGGAGGTCTTCTAGTCCAGCCCCCTGCTCAAGCAGGAGACCCTATACCATTTCAGACAAGTTGCTGTCCAGTCTCTTCTTGGAAGACCTCCAGTGTTAGACTAAAGAAACAGTAGAGATTGGATGTGCCATACAGATAGTCCTTGATTTATGACCAGACACTTAGAGCCTGTTCGAAGTTATGACCGACCTTCCTGGGGGTTCTTCTGACCTGGTTCCAAGGTACTGATGGATCCCTCGCCGTGGTCATGTGCCTCTGCAACCAGCTTGCATTTACAGCTTTTTTCCGGCATCCTGCGGTCCCGTGACAACGTTTCGTGCCGGGTTTTTTGCCAAAAAACTTCCATTTGCTTCTGGGTTTTTGGCAAAACCTCCCCAAAGCAAACCACAACCCTCTCAAAACAGCCCTAAAATTGGGTCGGTCTTTTAGGCTCACGTGATTTACGACTATCACGTCTTAGGATTTTAACGACGCACAGGCTCCATCCCGGCCGTCACTGGAGGACTACCTGGGCTGATTTTTGCACCGGTTTGTAAGAAGTGTGTTTTTTCACCCCTTTGAGCAGCGAGGCGTATTCCTGCAGCGTGGACGGCACAGTCATTGCTTGGAACATCAGCACTTTGAAAGTGAACCGCCGATTCCAGCTGCCCTACGAAACGGTGACTTCGATTCAGTTCTACAAGAACCGACTTTGGTGCTGTGAGTTTCCCGCACGGCTCCCGGATGGATTTGAAGTGCGGGTGGCCAGGGCCCTCCCTCCCGGGGTCACATGATTGCATTTTGGCTGCTTAGCAACCTGCCCCCCCCCATCACAGCTGTTTGCAGCATCCCATGGTTACACGAATGTGATTTGTGACCTTTTTTTTGGCTGGAAACCGGCATTTACTTCCGGTTCCCATCCAGAATGCTCACTATGGCCAGTGGGTTCACTCATTGACTATGGATTTGCTTAACGACCGCCGAGAAAAATAAAATCAGGTCAACCACATAACGGCAGGCTTAACCACCAGCATGAGTTACGACTGCAATTCCAGGCTCGGTTATGGCCCTAAGACTCCCTTTATGCAAATCCCCCCCCCAGTTTTATTCCCCGTGAATTTAAGCGGATGGGATTAATTCCATGTTTACCATTTAGAGCCCCTTTTGCTTTTCACCGCCGTCCCGTGTCACCGTCTGTTTTAGTGGAGTTATTTCCAGCCCTAAACTCTTGTGTTGTCTGTTTGCTTTAAGGTATACAAGACCACATCGTTGTGGTCACCACAAACGGGCTGGTTCGCCAACAGCTGAAGCTGCAGAACGTGCCCAGCGGACTCCCGACGCCTTTGCTCTGCTTCCAGTTGTTTCCCGAGGTAACCTGTTCCTAGCGTGGCAGGGGTCGTCCTTGACGTACGACCGCAATCGAGGCCAACATTTTTGGTTGCTAAGCGAGACAGCCATTAAGGGAACTTTGCCCGATTTTATGATCTTTGGTTCCCACCGTTGCTAAGTGAATCAATGCAGTTGTGATGACCCAGGGCATAGCACAGAGGCAATGCAGTCAGCTGGCAATTCAAACACTTCTTTTATGGCTGCAAATTCTCCCCAAATGCTCCCACTTTTGCTGGCAAGCCTCCAACACAAGAACATACACGCACACCCCTTCAGCCGACTCTGGCTGAAAGTAGGTTCAAACACAGTCTGATTAGCATAAGAAAGTACTCAAGGCCATTGAGATAACAAGGAAGAAAACATAAACTTAACGAGTCTGTTTGAATCCGAGCTTGTTTGAGCAGCTTTCAAAAGAGAGAATCCGAAATACAGTCCGAGGTCTTTAAACATTCAAGTAACGTGGTCAGTCAATCCAGTAGTCTGAGTTTCCAGGTTTCCAAACACAAGTCACAGAACAAGAGATCAGCAACAATACACAACACTCCAAGGAATCAGCGTTTGTTCCCGACAAATGCCTCTCCACACAGCGTCTCCTTAAATCTCAGTCTCCAGGTGTTCCTTGTGGAGAAGGGTGGGACGCTCTCCTCCTGAGTAGTTGAGCCTGCCTGCGTTATTTCCTCTTTCTCTCCACTCTCTGTGCTCTAGGATCAGGAGGGGGTGGCCCTTGCTCATCGCCTGAACACTGCCTCTCCTGTTCATCCTGTCCCACTCCTGAAGGGCCCTGGCCTGCCTCGGCCTGCTCTTCCCCACATTCCTCTGAAGCCACAGACCCCTCTCCCTCGACCTCCACAGGGTCCCCTTCCAGCTCATTTTCCTCCGTAGATTCAGGCTCTGATGGAGGCATAACAGCAGTTAAGTTAGTAACACCATTTTTCAGCAAATCTGGCTGGCCCCCGGTGACTTTGTGCGCCGGAAAGTCGCAAAAGGGGATCACGTGACCCCAGGGTATACATACACGCGTCCGTCACAAACCTGAATCGGTTGCCAAGTTACAACAGCACTAAAAAAGAGTGACTTCTGATCATTTTTCACACTTAACAATTGTTGCAGTATCACCATGGTCCCGTGATCAACATTTGGAAGCAGTAGCAATAGCACCTAGACTTATTTTCCGCTTCACAGGGCTTCACAGCCCTCTCTAAGCGGTTTATGGAATCAGCCTATTGCCCCCATCAATCTGGGTCCTCATTTTGCTGACCTCGGAAGGATGGAAGGCTGAGTCAACCTTGAGCCGGTCAGGATCGAACTGCTGGCTGTGGACAAACTCAGCCTGCAAAACTGCATTCTAACCACTGCGCCACCAGAAAGGAAGGAAGGAAGGAGGGAGGGAGGGAGGGAGGAAAAGCAATAGCATTTAGACATATACCGCTTCACAGTGCTTTACAGCCCCCTCTAAGCAGTTTATGGAGTCAGTCTATTGCCCCCAACAATCTGGGTCCTCATTTTACCGACCTCGGAAGGATGGAAAGTTGAGTCAAGCGGTCAGGATCGAACTGCCAAACTGTGGCAGTCAGCAAAATTAGCCTGCAGTACCGCATTCTAACCACGGCGCCACCACGGCTCTATTCGACACGGTTGTCTGATGTTGCCTGCTTTTTTTTTTCATGTTGGTCTTAGCGGGATGAAGCGTGGGCTTCGTGGTCCGGCAGCAGCGAGCTCTTGATCTGGAAGATGGAGGATTTCTCAACCCCCTTGCAGAAGCTGAGCCTGTCGGACTGTTCAGAAATCACCTGCGTGATCAAAGTGAAAAACCAGGTGCGCCAAGCGTGTAGGAATTCTCCTTGGTGGGTTTTTTTTTTTGTTCTGCTGGCTTTTTGTAGTGATCTTGGCCAAAATGGGGGTGTTGTGGGTGACCACAAGTCCATCTGTTTGCTTAAAATGAGAGCCAGTTTGGTCCTAGTGGTTAAGACACCAGGACAGAAACCAAGAGACCGTGAGTTTTAGTCACACCTTCGCCGTGAAAACCAGCAAGGTGACTTTGGGCCAATCATTAGGAGACGGTGAGTTCTAGTCCTGCTTTAGACATGAAAGTCGGATGGCTGACTTTGGGCCAATCACCAGGAAACAGTGAGTTCTAGTCCCGCCTTAGGCATGAAAGCCGGCTGGGTGACTTTGGGCCAATCACCAGGAGACAGTGAGTTCTAGTCCCGCCTTAGGCATGAAAGTCGGATGGCTGACTTTGGGCCAATCACCAGGAAACAGTGAGTTCTAGTCCCGCCTTAGGCATGAAAGCCGGCTGGGTGACTTTGGGCCAATCACCAGGAGACGGTGAGTTCTAGTCCCGCCTTAGGCATGAAAGTTGAATGGGTGACTTTGGGCCAATCACCAGGAGAAGGTGAGTTCTAGTCCCGCCTTAGGCATGAAAGCCGGCTGGGTGACTTTGGGCCAATCACCAGGAGACAGTGAGTTCTAGCTCTTCCTTAGGCATGAAAGTTGGATGGCTGACTTTGGGCCAATCACTAGGAGACAGTGAGTTCTAGTCCCGCCTTAGGCATGAAAGTCGGATGGGTGACTTTGGGCCAATCACCAGGAGACAGTGAGTTCTAGTTCTGCCTTAGGCATGAAAGCTGGCTGGGTGACTTTGGGCCAATCACTAGAAGACAGTGAGTTCTAGTCCCACCTTAGGCATGAAAGTTGGATGGGTGACTTTGGGCCAATCACCAGGAGACGGTGAGTTCTAGTTCTGCCTTAGGCATAAAAGCCAGCTGGGTGGGCCAGTCACTCACTCTCAGCCCCCCCCCCCCACCTCACAGGATTGTCGTTGTGGGAAAAACAAGAGGAAGAAGGAGTACTAGATATATTTGCTACCTTCAGTATTTATAAAAATCAATAAAGGACTTAAGTGTTCAAAAGGACAGGGTGGACAAGAATCCGCTTTCATAGACCAATTACAACCTATTTTATTGGTCAATAAAGATAAAATTGTTCAAAGCTCCTGGCTCAAAGGAAGAAGGAAGTGTTTAGAAGAAAGGGGCAAGCCAACTGAACATTTAATGTGATTTATTTAATAAATCACCTATTATGGGGCCAGACTTCTGATCTGCTCTGTGACTTTATACATGGCTTTACCACTAGGAGGCAGTGAACGATCATTTTACTTACATTATACCAGCAGGTGTAAAACCAGAAATACACCCTGAAATATTTTTTCCCATTTTAGAGAACCTCTAATATGAGGGCATGACCTAACATCGTCACTCTAATTGTCTAGTCCGGTGTTTCTCAAACCTGGCAACTCTTAAGATGTGTGGACCTCAACTCCCTGAATTCCCCAGCCAGCATGTGTGCTTGTTGCAAAAATAAAAATAAAAATAAAGAACATTTAGTTTAATCAATGCCCAAAGAGTAACAGATGAGTCCATGTGCCTCCTTTTCCCTTCCAGGCCTCTACTAGATGCATGTCCTAAAACGGGTAGGCAACCTGGGCTCTTTTATGACTCGTGGACTTCAACTCCCAGAATTCCTGAGCCAGCATGGCTCAGCTTGGAAACCTCTCCCTTTCCCCTCAGCATGGCTGGCTCAGGAATTCTGGGAGTTGAAGTCCACGAACCATAAAAGAGCCAAGGTTGCCTACTTCTGGCCTAGGCCGCTTTCTGACTCGTGGACTTCAACTCCCAGAATTCCTGAGCCAGTATGGCTCAGCTTGGAAACCTCTCCCTTTCCCCTCAGCATGTCTATCTCAGGAATTCTGGGAGTTGAAGTCCATGAATCATAAAAGAGCCAAGGTTGCCTACTTCTGGCTTAGGCCGCTTTCTGACTCGTGGACTTCAACTCCCAGAATTCCTGAGCCAGCATGGCTCATCTTGGAAACCTCTCCCTTTCCCCTCAGCATGGCTGGCTCAGGAATTCTGGGAGTTGAAGTCCACGAATCATAAAGAGCCAAGGTTGCCTACTTCTGGCCTAGGCCGCTTTCTGACTCGTGGACTTCAACTCCCAGAACTCCTGAGCCAGCATGGCTCAGCTTGGAAACCTCTCCCTTTCCCCTCAGCATGGCTGGCTCAGGAATTCTGGGAGTTGAAGTCCACGAATCCTAAAAGAGCCAAGATTGCCTACCTCTGGCCTAGGCCTAGGCAGCTTTCTGACTCGTGGACTTCAACTCCCAGAATTCCTGAGTCGGCATGGCTCAGCTTGAAAACCTCTCCCTTTCCCTTCAGCATGGCTGGCTCAGGAATTCTGGGAGTTGGAGTCCATGAGTCCTAAAAGAGCCCAGGTTGCCTACCCCTGTCCTAAAAGCTTTATTTCCTTTCCAGATGTGGGTCGGCGGCCGAGGACTCTCCCAAGGGAAGGTCAAAGGGAAGGTCTACGTGGTGGATATGGAAAGGAAACTGGTGGAAAAAGAGCTGGTTGGACACCCGGATGTCGTGAAGTCCTTGTGCTCTGCAGAGGATCGATACGTCCTGAGTGGAGGCGGAAAGGAAGAAGGGAAGATTGCGATCTGGAAGGTGGAAGAGAGTCTGGGCTTCCAGTTCGTTTAACGAATCATTTAAAAAACCTGAATATAGAAGCTAATGTTTCTTTTAATTTATTTCTGCCACAAATTGCATTACAAGGCCGTCCTCAACTTACAACAGTTCATTTCCTGACCGTTCAAAGCTACAGCGGCAGCGAAAAAGGTGACTTACGACCGTTTTTTACAGTTAACGACCCTGGCAGCAGCCCCAAAGGTCACGTGATCAAAATCCCTGGTTCATACTTATGACGGTCGCAGCGTCCCGGGGTCATGTGATCCTCTTTTGCGACCTTCCAACGAGCGAAGTCAACGAGGGAAAGGCGGTTTCACTAAACAGCCGGCTTACTCACTTATCAACTGCAGTGATCCACTTAACAACTCTGGCGAGAAAGGTCGTAAAATGGGGGCAAAGCTCACTTAACAAATGTCTCACTTAGCAACGGAAATTTTGGGCCCAATTGTGGCCGTAATTCGAGGACTACCTGTACTAAGAAGACAGCGTAGTCGGGAATCCCTGAATCCTTGTTAATACAGGCTGTCCTCGACTTACGGTTTCCCCCATTTTACGACCTTTCACACCACAGTCGTTAAGCGAATCACTGCTGATGTTAGGTTAGTAACATCGTTGTTAAGTGAATCTGGATTCCCCTCTTTGACTTTGCTTGTCGGAAGGTCGCAGAAGGGGATCGTGTGACCTCCGGAACACGGCCACCGTCATAAGTACGAATCAGTTTCCAAGTGCCTGAATTTTGATCACGTGACCTCTGATGATGCTGCGACAGTCGTAAGTGTGAAAAACGGTTGTAAGTCACTTTTTTCAGCGCCGTTGTAACTTCGAACGCTCGCTAAATGAACTGCTGTACCTTGAGAACTACCTGTCTATGTTAGTTCTTCCTAGCTGTGGATAGGAGACTGAGTAATACTATACCATATTGTAAATATTAGAGAATTATGTAACTTTTTGAAGGCTGACAGACTTCTAATAAAACCAGGACGTTTGAAAAGAGCTGCAATGAACTTTTTCTTTTTTTTAAAAAAAAAAGTGTAATTATCCACATGAAATGCCAAAGAAATACCAAACAAAAATACTATTAAATGCCAAACAGACATAGCCAAGGATAATAATAATATTATAATAATAAAGTTGGAAGGGATCTTGGAGGTCATCTAGTTTCCTGCTCAGGCAGGAAACCCTATACCATTTCAGACAAATGGCTGTCCAGTCTCTTCTTAAAAACTTCCAGTGTTGGAACATTCACCGCTTCTGGAGGCAGGTTGTTCCACTGGTTAATTGTTCTAACTGTCAGGAAGTTTCTCCTTAGTTCTAGGTTGCTTCTCTCCTTGATGAGTTTCCATCCGTTGTTCTTGTCCTGCCTTCAGGCGCTTTGGAGAATAGCTTGACTCCCTCTTCTTTGGGGCAGCCCCTGAGATATTGGAACACTGCTATCATGTCCCCCTTCGTCCTTCTCTTCATTAAACTAGACATACCCAATTCCTGCAACCGTTCCTTATATGCTTTAGCCTCCAGTCCACTAATCATCTTTGTTGCTCTTCTCTGTACTCTTTCTAGAGTCTCAGCATCTTTTTTACATCGTGACCAAAACTGGAAGCAGTATTCCAAGTGTGGCCTTACCAAGGCATTGTAGAGTGGTATTAATACTTCAGGTGATCTTGATTCTATCCCTCTGTTAATGCAGCCTAGCACTGTGTTGGCTTTTTTGGCAGCTGCAGCACACAGCTGGCTTATATCTCAGGGATTGTCCACTAGGAGTCCGAGATCCCTTTCACAGTTGGTACTATTGAGCAAGGTACCTCCTATACCAGGGGTGTCAAACTGCTGGCCCACGGGCTGGATGCGCTACGTGGAACCGCGCCCACCCCATTGCCGGCAATGGCAAAACCGACCCGATATGTTGTGCGACATCATGTGACATCGCAAATTTGACATTTCTGCCCTATACTATACCTGTACATTAGGTTTTTCTTGCCTAAATGTAGAAGCTTACTTTTTTCACCATTGAATTTCATTTTGTTAGATAGCGCCCCGTGTTCAAGTCTGTCCAGATACTCCTATATCTTAAGCCTGTCCTACAAAAAAGTCAGACATCTCTCCAAGGAGAGTGAACATTCTATCAACTTCCCACTCAAGTCTCCGCAGAAAATCAAAGAGCTAAAAAAAATAGAGGAAGAAAAAAGAAGAAGAAATAATCGGTGAACACAGTACTACACAACGCACCCAAGGTCACAAATGGGGAGAAAGAGGAAACAGGGCAGGCAACTGCAAACTCGACCTCATTTGCCTCTGCTACCGGTGGTCCTTGGCTTAACGACCGCAGTTGGGGCTAGAATTTCAGGGCGGCCATAAAATGTGTCATGTGACTGGACTCAACTTTATAACCACTTTCACCGTGCCTGGCTGAGGAATTCTGGGAGTTGAAGTCCACAAGTCATCAAAGGGCCACGTTTGAAGACCCCTGCTCTAGCTATTCATTTACCCAGAGGGGGGAAACCCCATTAAAGAGAGGGAAAGTAACCTTAGACCAGTGGTTCTCAACCTTTTTAATGCCGCGATCCCCAACCGGTCGTAAGTCGAGGACTAAACCGGTCGTAGGTCGAGGACTAAATCGGTCGTAAGTCGAGGACTACCCAACCAGTCGTAAGTCGAGGACTTTCCCTGCCCGGGAGCGCCGCACATGCGTGGTTCCGCCCCCTGCGCTGGCCGAGGCGTAGCTGGCAAGCGGCAGAGACGGAGCAGGCCGACCACCAGCTGGCCCAGCCCAAGGGAGGTAAGGCACCCGCCGGAAAAGGGGGAAAAAATGGCAGACAGCCTTGCTTGGCGACCCCCGTGAAATGGTCGATCGACCCCAAATGGGGTCGCGACCCATAGGTTGAGAACCGCTGCCTTAGACTAAGGATCCCATCTGTGATGCTCGGGAATTAGGAAAACGGGAGATCTCCTTGGGAAGCGTCCGTGAAAATGGCTTGCTCAGCAACCGAACCCCTGTCGAAGTGCATCCCTAACGCAAAAAGCCCTCTGGCCGTCTGGATTTTGGCAGGCGGAGCAATTTCCCACAGCCCCCTTTTCCTTGCGTGTGTAACATTACTCAGGCTTTTCCCAAGTTCTTCGGTTTCTGAACTCTGGCAATCACCGAGACGGGTTTCCGAGAATTTATAAGCAACCGGCAGCCTTGTTGACTTTGCTGAGGCTCAGTCACTAGGCCAGGTCTGGCCGCTGACCTCTCTCTGCCTGGAGATGAGCCGGCCTCCAGGCTAACACGGTTCAGGGCAGACAAGCTGGTGTGCAGGAGCGGAAAGAGACATTTTAAAGAAAGAGAAGAATGATGTTTTAGCAGGGTGGAAAGGAGCTGGAAATCCTGATCCTCGCTGGGGGGGAGGAAAAGAAACTTAACTAACGTACTACGGTATCTGTCTGTTGAGGAATTAGATCTCTCTACTTCAATGAATAGTGACAGATTTTATCTTCCTGGGCTCCAAGATCACCACAGATGGGGACTGCAGCCACGAAATTAAAAGACGCTTGCTCCTGGGGAGGAAAGCTATGGCAAATCTAGACAGCATACTAAAAAGCAGAGACATCACCCTGCCAACAAAAGTGTGTATAGTCAAGGCCATGGTTTTCCCAGTTGCAACGTATGGCTGGGAAAGTTGGACCGTAAGAAAGGCTGAGCGCCAAATAATGGAGGCCTTTGAACTGTGGTGCTGGAGAAGACTCCTGCGAGTCCCCTGGACTGCAAGGCGATCAAACCGGTCAGTCCTGGAGGAGATCCACCCCGACTGCTCTTGAGAAGGCCAGATCCTGAAGTTGAAACTCAAGTCCTTTGGCCACCTAAGGAGAAGGAAGGACTCACTGGAGAAGAGCCTAATGCTGGGAAAGATGGAGGGCAAGAGAAGAAGGGGATGACAGAGAAGGAGGTGGCTGGATGGAGTCACTGAAGCAGTAGGCCTGAGCTTCAATGGACTCCAGAAGATGGCAGAGGACAGGAAAGCCTGGAGGAACGTTGTCCATGGGGTAGTGATAGGTCGGACACGGCCTCGCAACTAACAACAACAACTTCAATGAAAAGAAGGACCAGGGTGACATGATAGAATGGTCCAATATTTGAGGGGCTGCCAGAACGAAGAGAGGGGTCAACTTATTTTCCAAAGCACCAGAAAGCAGGACAAGAAACAATAGATGGAAACTCATCAAGGCGAGAAGCAATCTGGAATTAAGGTGAGGACAACCTGCCTGCAGAAGTTGTGAATGCTCCAGCACTGCAGGTGTTTCAGAAGAAATTGGACAACCATTTGTCTGAAATGGTATAGGGCAGGGGTGTCAAACTCAATTTCATTGAGGACCGCATCAGCATTGCAGTTGCCCTCGGGGGGGGGAGAGCGGATGGGTGTGGCCAGGGTGGGTGTGGCCTATTGGGTGGGCATGGCCAGCTCTACTTCGTTCGCATCAAGGTTGCCTGTGGGGGCCTGGGCAGGAGTGGGACAGATCTGAGGGTCTCTGGCAGAAGGGGGTGGAACCGGGGCAAGTGCCAAGGCATGGTCCACTGGAGGAGCCTCACTGCCTGCTGAAACCCCTCCGCCGGAGCCCATCAAGCCGGATATGTGAAGTAGGCGAGGGCCATTTGCTGGCCACTTCCAGGCGATGGTGCATTTCTTCATTCCTCACAAAGGGTGACACCTCCCCAGCATGCACCCAGGGGCC
Source organism: Protobothrops mucrosquamatus (assembly GCF_001527695.2). NCBI lineage: Eukaryota > Metazoa > Chordata > Lepidosauria > Squamata > Viperidae > Protobothrops > Protobothrops mucrosquamatus. The sequence continues at coordinate 450,111 of NW_015386243.1, read as the reverse complement.
GGGGCGATGCAGCAGGGGCCGGTTCCTCGCTGTTTTCAGATGGTCTTTTGGAGCTAATACTGAATGCGTTTCAGCATAGTTGGCCACCACAAAATTGTACATTGGCTCCTGGCCGGCCTGGGCCAGGGCCAAGGCAGCGGGGCCCATTCCCTCACTGTTTCCAGGATGGCTTCGTAGGCCAAATAAAACCACTTTGCGGGCCGCCTCCGGTCCCCGGGCCTTGTGTTTGACATGTCTGGTATAGGGTTTCCTGCTTGAGCAGGGGGTTGGACTAGATGACCTCCAAGGTCCCTTCCAACTTTCTTATTCTTGTTAATCTGATTGTCCAGTTAAGCTGTTTTATCAGAAAAGCCGCCGCGGCGGGAGAATCCTGATGTAGATGGATAACCAATGAAATGGTTGGATCTGCTCCAGGCTTCCATTTGTTGTACCCGATATAGCCATAACACGATTTTGAAAGGGGTTGGAACGAACGGAGACCAGCGGAGGAGAGATTTGTCCTTAGGATGCTCCGGAGGCAACGTGACGCTGAAAAGCTGCTTCATGGAATCGAAGCGGGAGGAGAGGCTTAAGAACTGCCTGTTCGGCTTTTTAGCTTATTCGAGAAGCAGATCGGCTATTAGGGATGCAAATGGCTAGATCTGGTAGTAGAGCGTCGGTCGGGCGCAACAAGACATCTTGCAGACTTGCAAGGTGTCTCGTGGTCTTGCAGCGATGGCTCTTTGCAAACAATGACTCTTGCGATCATCGGAGCAGTGGTACCTTTGAGAAGGAGGTTGAAAGTCAGATTCCTGATGGTAGGAGTAACGGCAGAGCTACACCGGAGTAGACCAGAGATAAGACTTCATCTCTCTGTAGGCCGGGGGTCTTCAAACTTGGCCCTTTGATGACTTGTGGACTTCAACTCCCAGAATTCCGCGTGCCTGGCTGAGGAATTCTGGGAGTTGAAGTCCACAAGTCATCAAAGGGCCAAGTTTGAAGACCCCTGTTGTCGGCCATCCTGCTTACGCCACTGCATCATACACAGGTAATCCTTAAACGCAACTGCATCCAAAATTTCCATGGCTAAGCGGGTTTTGCCCCATTTTGCCCCAGAATGCAGCATTACAGGCTAACTCACTGCTCACAGCCAGGAGTTTGATTCTGACCACCTCAACGGTGACTCAGCCTTCCAGCCTTCTGAGGTCAGTAAAATGAGGACCCAGATTGATGGGGGCAAGAGTCTGACTCTGTAAACCGCTTTGAGAGGGCTATAAAGCACTGTGAAGCGGTATATAAGTCTAAGTGTTATTGCTTTTCCTTCCTTCCTTCCTTCCTTCCTTCCTTCCTTCCTTCCTTCCTTCCTTCCTTCCTTCCTTCCTTCCTTCCTTCCTTCCTTCCTTCCTGGCGCAGTGGTTAGAATGCAGTTTTGCAGGCTGACTCTGCCCACTGTCAGCAGTTCGAGTCTCACCGGCTCAAGCTGACTCAGCTTTCCATCCTTCCGAGGTCGCTAAAATGAGGACCCGGATTGTTGGGGGGGGCAACATGCTGATTCCGTAACCGCTTAGAGGGGGCTGTAAAGCACTATGAAGTGGCATATAAGTCTACGTGCTATTGCTATTGCTTCCATATGTTGATCACAGGACCACGGAGATGCTGCAACGGTTGTTAAGTGTGAAAAACGATCAGAAGTCACTCTTTTTTAGTGCTGTTGTAACTTCGGAACATTCACTAAATGAACGGTTGTAAGTCAAGGACAGCCTGTAACAGGATCCCTGCACCCAGAAGAGACTGGAAAAAAGGAAAGGGAAGGGAGGAGGGAGAGGAAAAGAAAAGAGCAGGCCCCTTACGCCCTTCCCTGTATTAAGAAGGCCTTCTTTCAGTCAGACATGTCTTGGTAGCCTCCTGTATGGACTACTGCAATGCGCTCAGCCTAGATCAGGGGTAGGCAACCTTGGCTCTTTTATGACTCGTGGACTTCAACTCCCAGAATTCCTGAGCCGGCATGGCTCAGCTTGGAAACCTCTCCCTTTCCCCTCAGCATGGCTGGCTCAGGAATTCTGGGAGTTGGAGTCCACGAGTCAGAAAAGAGCCACGGTTGCCTACCCCTGACCTAGGGTTACCCTTGAAGAGTGTCTGGAAGCTGTTGATAAGTTAGTAACATGGTTGTTAAGTGAATCTGGCTTCCCCATTGACTTTGCTTGTCAAAAGGTCGCAAAAGGGGGAATCACGTGACCATGGGACTCAGCAGCGGTCATAAGTATGAATCAGATGCCAAGCGTCTGAATTTTGACCTCATGATCACAGGGATGCTACAAATGTTATAAGGGTGAAAAATGCTCAGAAGTTTAACAAAGAGAAGGATGAGGGGGGACATGATAGCAGTGATCCAGTATCTCAGGGGCGGCCACAAAAAAGAGGGAGTCAAGCTATTCTCCAAAGCACCTGAAGGCAGGAGAAGAAGCAACGGATGGAAACTAAATCAAGGAGAGAAGCAACCTAGAACTAAAGAGAAACTTCCTGACAGTGAGAACAATTAACCAGTGGAACAACCTGCCTCCAGAAGTGGTGAATGCTCCAAGACTGGAAGTTTTGAAGAAGAGACTGGACAGCTATTTGTCTGAAATGTTATAGGGTTTCCTGCCTGAGCAGGGGGTTGGACTAGATGACCTCCAAGGTCCCTTCCAACTATATCATTATTATTATTATTATTATAAGTCACTTTTTAAAAGGCCGTTACTTTGAACGGTCACTAAATGAACCGTTGTAAGTCGAGGGACGACCTGTATTCCCACAGGAGACGTTTCCAGGTAAGGGAGACGCACAACAGGAGAAGCGCTGAGGGTGCCTCCCCTGTGGTGGTACAACGGCCACCTGCTTTTGCCCCCACGAATCACCCTGCAGGCTTTCGGTTTGCTTACTTGAGGAAATACTGCGTGGCCTCCGGAAAAGGAACAGCCGCATCACCCTGGAAGCTCTTTTGTTTGCCTTGTTCTTTGCATTTTGTCTCATTTTGGAAAAAAAAAGAAGTCACGGGATTAAAAAGACTCAATGAATAGAAGCTTGGAAACAGAATCCTAAATCCGGTCTCAGGCTGCCAAGGGTTGGGGGGCAATTTCCTCCCGAGTGGGTGGATGAAGAGAGCAGACCAAGTTCTTCTGCCCTCAGAAATCGTGGGTGATCCGTCACTGGAGGTTTTTAAGGAGAGACAGTCACCTGTCTGAGACGGTGTAGGTTCTCCTGCTTGAGCAGGGGGCTGGACTAGAAGACCTCCAAGGTCCCTTCCAGCTTCTATTCTATTCTATTCTATTCTATTCTATTCTATTCTATTCTATTCTATTCTATTCTATTCCATTCCATTCTATTCCATTCCATATTTTCTATTTTATTCTATTCTATTCCATTCCATTCCATTCCATATTTTCTATTCTATTCTATTCTATTCTATTCTATTCTATTCTATTCTATTCTATTCTATTCTATTCCTCCCCATTTTCTAATGGGAAAGAGAAGAACCAAGCAACAAAGAAGATTGAGAGACTGGAGGATAAAACATATAAAGAACGGCTGCAGGATTTGGGTTTGGCTAGTCTAAAGAAAAGAAGAAATAGAGGTGACATGATACCAGTCTTCCAATATTTGAAGGGCTGTGCCAAAAAAGAGGGAGTCAAGCTATTCTCCAAAACACCAGAGGGCAGGACGAGAAACAATGGTTGGAAACTGACCAAAGAGAGAAGCAACCTGGAACGAAGGAGAAATTTCCTGGCAGTGAGAAAAATTAACCAGTGGAACAACTTGCCTCCAGAATTTCATTAGGTTGTTGCTTATGTTTGTCTAATCACAGAATGGCCAAGAACACTCCCACCAACACTGATAGGGCAAGCCACTTATATCTAAACAGAGAGCCAACCCCACTCCTTTCTAGCACTGATAATGTTCCCTGGTTGAGTCATGAAACGTCTGCAAGAAAACAATCCAGCTCAGAGAGCATTAAGGACTCCATAGTTGTCCTCCTCCTCCTCTTCCTCCTCCTCCTCCTCCTCCTCCTCCTCCTCCTCCTCCCCACAGATCCCACTCCCTTCTAGCACTGATGATGTTATCCAGTTGGGTAATGAAACATCTGCAAGAAAACAACACAGGTCAGAGAACATCAAGGGCCCCACAAGATCTGAATGACCTTTTTTTGAATCACGCTCATTCATTAGATTTATGTCCCTCTTTCCTTCTGGATTTCTTCTGAGGCTCTCCCTCCATTTTATCCCCACGACTTGTAAAATAGGATGGACCAAGAGTGATTAGCTCAAAGGGGCCCATGGAGTTTCCACGATGGAAGATGGATTTGACCCAGGGTCTCCGTAGTGCTAGTCCCATACCAAAGCCACGATAGCACTTCGGTTCCCATTTGTGGTCTGAGTCATAGGGAAGATGGAAAATGACCCTTATTTGTTCTTTGTGGTGCTCCCACTGTTTCCTCACTGTTGTGCATGTGTGTGTGGTTTTTTTTTTTTTTTGGCAGCACTCCATTGGCCTGATGATTTATGTTATGAAAAAGATCTCTGAGTTTGTCCTTTATGTACAATGTTTATATTTAGACAGTCCACTCCAAAGCATTTGGCAATGGATCAGATTGAAATTCGAAGCTGTTAACGTTTCAAATTGCCTCAAATTACATCCCCCAAAGCAAGTTAAAGTTACAGGCATTTTAAAATCTCACACTCCACAGCTGCCACCCTGCCACTCTTAATTATTTCTTAGCAGCTTTGGCTCCTTCATCGACACTTAAATCTCTTAAGTTTTCAAATCTGAGGGGGAAAAAAAACAACCCCAGAGGCCCTTTCTAAGTCAATCTGATCTTGGGTCTGATGTGGGTGCTCCATCACTGTAGGTTTTTAGAAAGAAATTGGACAGCCCACTTGCCTAAAATGGTGTAGGGTCTTTGGCTTGAGTAGGGGGTTGGACTAGAGGACCTCCATGGTCCCTTCCCATTCTAATATTCTGTTATTCCCCATGTCCTGAACGTCTGTTCTGGTGAGAAAGAAATCTGGGGAGGGCCACACTGGGGAAATCTAGAATGTTTTGTAGCTCTGGGTTCGATTGTGAAGTCCTGGGTGTTGTCTAATCTCGGCGATCTGCGCTATGATGTTACCTAGTTGGGTGATGAAATGTCTGCCAAAAAACCCACAAGTTCAGAGAGCCCTAAGGATCTCACATCTAATACAGTTAGATATGGATGCAGGGGGAATTGCAAACAAGGGTCTAGAGATGCTGTGACATTGCGTGTTATAAACCGGCAAAGGTCACACCGTCCTTAGCCAAAGGATTGTCAATTGATGTGAACAACATCATGCTAGCTGGTCAGCTCGGGCACTGAATTGTTCAATTTGTGCATGTTGATTTTGTATTGATTGGTGCCTCTTTCTTCCTTTTTATTCTCCCTCTGCGTTTATTATTATTATTATTATTATTATTATTATTATTGTCACCGTTGTTCTTTTGTGTTGTTCTGGTTTGGTTTTGTTGGTCTCATTCTGTTTTTTGTTTTTTTTAAAATGTTTTAACAACTGTAATTGGCTGAGAATCACTGGGAGTCAGAGGCAGCATATACATTTAATAAATGATTATTACAGATAGTCCTTCTTTTATGACGACAATTGGGACTGGAACCTCTGTCACTAAGCAATGCAGACACATTAAGTCAGCCAATTTTACAATCTTTTTATGCCAATCCAGCTTCTCGGTTTGCTGGTCGCAAGGCGGCAGAAAAGTTGCAAGTGGTGATCACATCACCCTGGGATGTTGCTGCAACCATTCTAAATAATTTTATTTTTTATTAAATTTAAACACACAGTGGTACCTCGGTATTCCTCCTTTGTTGATTCCGACAGCCTCAAGGCGGTGTGTCAAAAACGATGAACATCGTGTGACTCACTTGTGTAGTGACTCACTTGTGTAGTGAGTCACAAGGCAGCCGAGAGCGGCAACGTCTAGCTTGTGTGTTGTGTACAAAAGAAACAATGAGTACCAAATGTACAGGTATAGTATAGGGGGTACCTTGCTCAATAGTTATAACTGTGAGAGGGATCTCAGAGTCCTAGTGGACAATCACCTAAATATGAGCCAGCCGTGTGCTGCAGCTGCCAAAAAAGCCAACACAGTGCTGGGCTGCATTAACGGAGGGATAGAGTCAAGATCACGTGAAGGGTTAATACCGCTTTAGTGTCTAGTCCAGTGGTTCTCAACCTTTTTAATGCCGCGACCCCAACCGGTCGTAAGTCGAGGACTAAACCGGTCGTAAGTCGAGGACTAAACCGGTCATAAGTCGAGGACTGAACCGGTCGTAAGTCGAGGACTACCCAACCGGTCGTAAGTCGAGGACTATCCAACCGGTCGTAAGTCGAGGACTTTCCCTGCCTGGGAGCGCCGCACATGCGTGGTTCCGCCCCCTGCGCCGGCCGAGGCGTAGCTGGCAAGCGGCAGAGACGGAGCAGGCCAACCACCAGCTGGCCCAGCCCAAGGGAGGTAAGGCACCCGCCGGAAAACGGGAAAAAATGGCAGACAAAAAAATGGCGGACAGCCTTGCATGGCGACCCCCGTGAAATGGTCAATCGACCCCAAATGGGGTCCCGACCCACAGTTTGAGAACCACTGGTCTAGTCTAATGAAGAGAAGGACGAGGGGGGACATGATAGCAGCCTTCCAGTATCTCAGGGGCTTCCCCAAAGAAGAGGCAGTCAAGCTATTCTCTAAGGTGCCTGAAGGCAGGACAAGAAGCAACGGGTGGAAACTAACCAAAGAGAGAAGCAACTTAGAACTAAGGAGAAACTTCCTGACAATGAGAACAATTAACCAGTGGAACAACCTGCCTCCAGAAGCGGTGAATGCTCCAACACTGGAAGTTTTTAAGAAGAGACTGGACAGCCCTTTGTCTGAAATGGTATAGGGTTTCCTGCCTGAGCAGGGGGTTGGACTAGATGACCTCCAAGGTCCCTTCCAACTTTATTATTATTATTATTATTATTATTATTATTATTATTATTATTATTATTATTATTCTCCAAACTGCCTGAAGGCAGGACATGACGCGAAGGATGGAAACTGACCAAGGAGAGAAGCAACCTAGAACTAAGGAGAAACTTCCTGACA
>NW_015386243.1:435504-442238 GCF_001527695.2 Protobothrops mucrosquamatus | reverse complement strand
CCTCCAAGGTCCCTTCCAACTTTATTATTATTATTATTATTATTATTATTATTATTATTATTATTATTATTATTATTCTCCAAACTGCCTGAAGGCAGGACATGACGCGAAGGATGGAAACTGACCAAGGAGAGAAGCAACCTAGAACTAAGGAGAAACTTCCTGACAGTTAGAACAATTAACCAGTGGAACAACCTGCCTCCAGAAGCGGTGAATGCTCCAACACCGGAAGTTTTTAAGAAGAGACTGGACAGCCATTTGTCCGAAATGGTATAGGGGTTCCTGCCTGAGCAGGGGGTTGGACTTGATGACCTCCAAGGTCCCTTCCAACTTTATTATTATTATTATTGTTAGTAGTAGTAGATCAGGACAAAATTTTCACGTCAAAATTTGAGTACCAAATTCGATGAATTTCAAAACAGCTGAGGACCAAGGTACCACTGTATACCAGTAGTCCTTGACTTATGAGCACATCTGATCCCAACATTTCTGCTGTTAAGTGAGACCTTGGTTGAGTTTTGCTCCATTTTATGGCCTTTGTTGCCACAGCTGTTAAGTGAATCACTGCAGCTGATAAGTGAACTCGGCCGTTAAGTGAATCCGGATTTTGCTTGCCAGAAGTTCGCAAAAAGGGATCGTGCGACTCTGGGACACGGTGACCGTCATAAATACGAACCAGCTGCCCAGCATCTGAATTTTGATCACGTGACTCTGCAGACACAGCAAAGGTTGTAAGTGTGAAAAATGGGCATCAGTCATATTTTTTCAATGCCGTTGTAACTTTGAACCATCACCAAGCGAGTTATTGTAAGTTGAGGATTACGGGTTTTAATGTTGATTAAAATCATAATAAAAATACAGGCTAGTTGCCAAGTCCCAAATTTTGATCATGTGACCGCGGGGAATGTTGTGACGGTCGTAAGTATGAGGACCGGTTGCAAGTCACTTTTTTCAGCACCTTCAAACAGTCATTAAACGAAGGGGTCGCAAGTTGAAACTACCTGTGTGTAAATCAGGGGTCTTCAAACTTGGCCACTTTAAGACTTGTGGACTTCAACTCCCAGAATTCCTCAGCCAGCCCTGAGGGCTGGCTGAGGAATTCTGGGAGTTGAAGTCCACAAGTCTTAAAGTGGCCAAGTTTCAAGACCCCTGGTGTAAATAGACCCTCCAGAGTGGTATTTTTCCCCCATCCCAGCAGACCAAAGACACAAACCAATCTCTTATTGAAATGTTTATTAAGAATGAACTGTAGAACAATGGATTGAGCACATTGTGAACTTTTGAAATTTTGAATTTTACATTCAGCCACTTCTAATGATACATGGGAAAAATATATATATATATACGAACAGATCAAAAGTGCAGAACGGTTAATTCTGTTTCTCATGCAATGAAGTCCAGGAAAAAAAAAACACAACAAAATATCTGTGCTGAAATCATATTATCCCAGGCGTAAAGCCGTCCCGTCGTCTCGCTTATCCCTTTTCCCGCAGTCCACGTGAAAACGTCATGTGTTTAACACACACTTATAAACATTGCTAAACTCAGCAAGAGCCAGTATAGTGCTCCAACTTAATAAGTTGATAAAAAAGAAGTTTCTTACGGCCAGTTCNTTCTATTCTATTCTATTCTATTCTATTCTATTCTATTCTATTCTATTCCATTCCATTCCATTCTATTCTATTCTCCCATATATTCTATTCTATTCTATTCTATTCTATTCTATTCTATTCTATTCTATTCTATTCTATTCTATTCCATTCCATTCTATTCTATTCTATTCTATTCTATTCTATTCTATTCTATTCTATTTTCTATTCTATTTTCTATTCCATTTTCTATTCTGTTCTATTCTATTCTATTCTATTTTTTCTATTCTATTTTCTATTCTATTTTCTATTCTATTCTATTCTATTCTATTCTATTCCATATTCTAACTCCTATTGTATTCTATTCTATTCTCTAACTGAGAAGGTTCAGAGGACACAGCCTGCTCCTTTAATAGTCAGGGCTCTTGTTCAAAGGAGGGAAAGGAAGTCCTCCCCAATTTCTATTGGGAAAGGGAAGAACCAAGCAACAAAGATGATTGGGAGACTGGAGGATAAAACCTAGGAAGAACGGCCGCAGGACTTGGGTTTGGCTAAAGAAAAGAAGAAATAGAGATGACATAATGGCAGTGTTCTGGTACTTGAGGGGCTGCCACAAGGAAAAGGGGGCCAAGCTATTCTCCAAAGCACCAGAGGGCAGGACGAGAAACAATGGCTGGAAACTGACCAAAGAGAGAGGCAACCTGGAACAAAGGAGAAATTACCTGGCAGTGAAAAAAATTAACCGGTGGAACGGCTTGCCTCCAGAATTTAGTTAGGTTGTTGCTTATGTTTGTCTAATCACAGAACCGCCAAGAACACTCCCACCAACACTGATAGGGCAGAGCGCTTATATCTAAACAGAGAGCCAACCCCACTCCTTTCTAGCACTGATAATGTTCCCTGGTTGGGTCATGAAACGTCTACAAGAAAACAACCAAGCGTAGAGAGCGTCAAGGACACCACAGCCGTCATCCTCCTCCTCCTCCTCTCCACAGATCCCACTCCCTTCTAGCAGTGATGATGTTATCCAGTTGGGTAATGAAACGTCTGCAAGAAAACAATCCAGCTCAGAGAGAATCAAGGATTCTATAGTTGTCGTTGTCGTTGTCATCGTCCTCCTCCTCCCCCTCCTCCTCCTCCTCCTCCCCACAAACCCCACTCCCTTCTAGCAGTGATGATGTTATCCAGTTGGGTAATGAAACATCCGCAAGAAAACAATCCAGCTCAGAGAGCATTAAGGACTCCATAGTTGTCATCGTTGTCGTTGTCGTTGTCGTTGTCGTTGTCGTCGTCGTCGTCCTCCTCCTCCTCCTCCTCCTCCTCCTCCTCCTCCTCACAAACCCCACTCCCTTCTAGCACTGATGATGTTACCAGTTGGATAATGAAACGTCCGCAAGAAAACAACACAGGTCAGAGAACACCAAGGACCCCACAAGATCTGAATGACCTTTTTTTGAATCACGCTCATTCATTAGATTTACGTCCCTCTTTCCTTCTGGATTTCTTCTGAGGCTCTCCCTCCATTTTATCCCCACAACTTGTAAAATAGGATGGACCAAGAGTGATTAGCTCAAAGGGGCCCATGGAGTTTCCACGATGGAAGATGGATTTGACCCAGGGTCTCCGTAGTGCCAGTCCCACACCAAAGCCACGATACCACTTTGGTTCCCACTTGTGCTCTGAGTCACAGGGAAGATGGAAAATGACCCTTATTTGTTCTTTGTGGTGCTCCCGCTGTTTCCTCACTGTTGTGCGTGTGTGTGTGGGTTTGTTTTTTTTTGGCAGCACTCCATTGGCCTGATGATTTATGTTATGAAAAAGATCTCTGAGTTCGTCCTTTATGTACAATGTTTATATTTAGACAGTCCACTCCAAAGCATTTGGCAATGGATCAGATTGAAATTCGAAGCTGTTAACGTTTCAGATTGCCTCAAATTACATCCTCAAAGCAAGTTAAAGTTACAGGCATTTTAAAATCTCACAGTCCACAGCTGCCACCCTGCCACTCTTAATTATTTCTTAGCAGCTTTGGCTCCTTCATCGACACTTAAATCTCTTAAGTTTTCAAACGTGAGGGGGAAAAAAACACTAGAGGCCCTAAGTCAATCTGATCTTGGGTCTGATGTGGGTGCTCCATCGCTGTAGGTTTTTAGAAAGAAATTGGACAGCCCACTTGCCTAAAATGGTGTAGGATCTTTGGCTTGAGTAGGGGGTTGGACTAGAGGACCTCCATGGTCCCTTCCCATTCTAATATTCTGTTATTCCCCACGTCCTGAACGTCTGTTCTGATGAGAAAGAAACCTGGGGAGGGTGACATTGGGGAAATCTAACATACGAATAGAATGTTTTGTAGCTCTGGGTTCGATTGTGAAGTCCTGGGTGTTGTCTAATCTCGGCGATCGGCGCTATGATGTTACCTAGTTGGGTGATGAAATGTCTGCCAAAAAACCCACAAGCTCAGAGAGCCCTAAGGATCTCACATCTAATACAGTTAGATATGGATGCATGGGGAATTGCAAACAAGGGTCTAGAGATGCTGTGACATTGCGTGTTATAAACCGGCAAAGGTCACACCGTCCTTAGCCAAAGGATTGTCAATTGATGTGAACAACATCATGCTAGCTGGTCAGCTCAGGTACTGAATTGTTCAATTTGTGCATGTTGATTTTGTATTGATTGGTGCCTCTTTCTTCCTTTTTATTCTCCCTCTGCGTTTATTATTATTATTATTATTATTATTATTATTATTATTATTATTATTATTATTATTATTATTATTATCACCATTGTTCTTTTGTGTTGTTCTGGTTTGGTTTTGTTGGTCTCATTCTGTTTTTTGTTTTTTTTAAAATGTTTTAACAACTGTAATTGGCTGAGAATCACTGGGAGTCAGAGGCAGCATATACATTTAATAAATTTGATTATTACAGATAGTCCTTGTTTTATGACAACAATTGGGACTGGAACCTCTGTCACTAAGCAATGCAGACACATTAAGTCAGCCAATTTTACAATCTTTTTACGCCAATCCAGCTTCTCGGTTTGCTGGTCGGAAGCCGGCAGAAAAGTTGCAAGTGGTGATCACATCACCCTGGGATGCTGCAATCATTCTAAATACCTTTTATTTTTATTAAATTTGCACACACAGGGGTACCTCGGTATTCATCCTTAGTTGATTCCGGCAGGCGCAAGGCGGAGTACCAAAGATGATGAATATCCAAATTTTTCCCGTAAGGGAAAAATGTAGTGAGTCACAAGGCAGCCAAGAGCAGCAACTTCTAGCTTGTGTGTTGTGTACAAAAGAAACAACGAGTACCAAATGTACAGGTATAGTATAGGGGGTACTTTGCTCAATAGTAGCAACTGTGAGAGGGACCTCGGAGTCCTAGTGGACAATCACTTAAATAGGAGCCAGCAGTGTGCTGCAGCTGCCAAAAAAGCCAACACAGTGCTGGGCTGCAATTACACAGGGACAGAATCAAGATCACATGAAGTGTTAATACCACTTTAGTGTCTAGTCTAATGAAGAGAAGGACGAGGGTGATATGATAGCAGCCTTCCAATATCTCAGGGGCTGCCCCAAAGAAGAGGGAGTCAAGCTGTTCTCCAAAGCCCCTGAAGGCAGGACAAGAAGCAACAGATGGAAACTAATCAAGGAGAGAAGCAACCTAGAACTAAGGAGAAACTTCCTGACAGTGAGAACAATTAACCAGTGGAACAACCTGCCTCCAGAAGCGGTGAATGCTCCAACACTGTAAGTTTTTAAGAAGAGACTGGACAGCCATTTGTCCGAAATGGTATAGGGTTTCCTGCCTGAGCAGGGGGTTGGATCTGATGACCTCCAATGTCCCTTCCAACTTTATTATTATTATTATTGTTAGTAGTAGTAGTATCAGGACAAAATTTTCACGTCAAAATTTGAGTACCAAATTCGATGAATTTCAAAACAGCTGAGGACCAAGGTACCCCTGTATACCAGTAGTCCTTGACTTATGAGCATATCTGACCCCCAACATTTCTGCTGTTAAGTGAGACCTTGGTTGAATTTTGCTCCATTTTATGGCCTTTGTTGCCACAGCTGTTAAGCGAATCACTGCAGCTGATAAGTGAATGCGGCTGTTAAGTGAATCCGGATTTTGCTTGTCAGAAGTTCGCAAAAAGGGATCGTGTGACTCTGGGACACGGTGACCGTCATAAATACGAACCAGCTGCCCAGCATCTGAATTTTGATCACGTGACTCTGCAGACACAGCAAAGGTCGTAAGTGTGAAAAACGGGCGTCAGTCATATTTTTTCAATGCCGTTGTAACTTTGAACCGTCACCAAGCGAGTTATTGTAAGTTGAGGATTACGGGTTTTAATGTTGATTAAAATCATAATAAAAATACAGGCTAGTTGCCAAGTGCCAAATTTTGATCATGTGACCGCGGGGAATGTTGTGACGGTCGTAAGTATGAGGACCGGTTGCAAGTCACTTTTTTCAGCACCTTCAAACAGTCGTTAAACGAAGGGGTCGCAAGTTGAAACTACCTGTTTGTAAATCAGGGGTCTTCAAACTTGGCCATTTTAAGACTTGTGGACTTCAACTCCCAGAATTCCTCAGCCAGCCCTCAGGGCTGGCTGAGGAATTCTGGGAGTTGAAGTCCACAAGTCTTAAAGTGGCCAAGTTTGAAGACCCCTGGTGTAAATAGACCCTCCAGAGTGATATTTTTTCCCCCATCCCAGCAGACCAAAGACACAAACCAATCTCTTATTGAAATGTTTATTAAGAATGAACTGTAGAACAATGGATTGAGCACATTGTGAACTTTTGAAATTTTGAATTTTACATTCAGCCACTTCTAATGATACATGGGAAAAAAATATATATATATATACGAACAGATCAAAAGTGCAGAACGGTTAATTCTGTTTCTCATGCAATGAAGTCCAGGAAAAAAAAACAAACAACAAAATATCTGTGCTGAAATCATATTATCCCAGGCGTAAAGCCGTCCCGTCGTCTCGCTTATCCCTTTTCCCGCAGTCCACGTGAAAACGTCATGTGTTTAACACACACTTATAAACATTGCTAAACTCAGCAAGAGCCAGTATAGTGCTCCAACTTAATAAGTTGATAAAAAAGAAGTTTCTTACGGCCAGTTC